>NC_084528.1:7799859-7824859 GCF_024500275.1 Phycodurus eques | reverse complement strand
ACGAAAACAATTAACTTTTGAATTAACCCTGTTTTAAGGCTTAAAATAAAATGAACAACAAATACAGGATTCTTTATAGCATAGAAAGGACATCCATAAATGTGTTATGTGGGGGGGGGGCGCAAATACAACTCATATCTCAAATTTCTGTTTGCACTGAAACTTGTTCTAATTTGACCTCAAGATAGATGTCAAATCTTTCCATGTCCATCACCAAAGGCCTCTGGTAGTGATAGTAAAATACTACGCCAATAAAAAGGCTGGCGGACAAGTGGAAACGCAAACATCATTACTAATACATGGCTCCCCTCAAACATTCAATAGCGCACAGGGATGTTTTGCCATGTATCACATTGATGTGGACGTTCATACACATGCATAAACATCATGGTTGTTCATTTAATTAAAACATGTCAATGTGGAATTAATATTTAACCTGTGGCACCTGCTGTATTGGACTAAGAAGACAAGGAAAATATGGAGTTCCACAGAGTCATTGTGTGGTCATGAAATTAGATCCGCCGGCACCCCAATGGGATTTAGGAAATGACAGGTTCAGCAGTTCAGGAGAGGAAAACATTTTTTTTTTTTAAATAAATAATCAACACAAACAGTCATCCTGCTCTTAACAGTAGCCCAGAAAGTCATCTCTCAACAAGTACACATAAGCGCCTCCATGTGACAATGCAGGAAATTTTAGCCAGTTGGCACGGCATGGGAGTTAACCATGAAGACACAGGCTTAAGTGACAAATGAAAGTTTAAGAATGACATTTATAAAACCCGCTGCTGACATGGCTGTGCCATCACAGTGATGATTGAATGTTGGATGTGGTTACACAGTCAATAATGAAAAACATTATTGTATGAGATCATTTATTTCTTCTCTCCTCCAGAGACAGAGTTGCATAACACAGGACTCAGGAGACAGTGTTTTGCTGGGTTACCCAGGTGGTGTCCTCATTGGACAAACTACTGTCGTCAAGTTTTTATGCAACACATATTGTCCTGTGGTGAGTTTTGAATTAAAGGAGGACACATAGACTAGTGTGACAGAAATTTAGAAAACATACACCGAATGTGGGATGCTTGGTGGGGGGACGCAAGCCGCTAAAACGCAAAGCCTACCTGCTTAATATAAACTCCTGTCCTGGAGAAGACATCCACGAGCTCAGGGTGCTGTCGACTCTCTTGATTACCATGCCCAAGGCTGAAGTTAGTATTGTTTCCCCATGTATAAACTTCAGTCGGGTCTGTAATGCGTTTGAAAAATATATCTATGAGGCAAACCAATGTTTAGTATCCAACTTTTAAAGTCTTACAGACTGTTATATTGGATTATTTTTTAATCACTAAAGTTTGGTTTGTTGAACATGAAACATTAAATTTACCTGAGTTTTTAAACACAACATGAGGTGGTCGGTCTTTCATCAACAGGTCCAGGGTTGAGAGACCTTCCTTATCCTGAGTGGAGAGGACTCCACCATGCTAGACATAAAGAACATAACACTCACATTAATAAACTTACTGGAGCGTAATTTTAACAAATTACATTAACAAACATCTGGCAGCAAATTCATATCCAACTTTGTCAATATCATTGATAAACAACCAACTTGACAAAACTCAACTTTTTCATCTATACATGTACCTTGACCAGGGAAAGGAGACAGTGGATCTGTCCATAGAAGACACTGCGGTGCAGAGCGGTCCAGCTTGATTCTTTATCCTTCACCGTCAAGTCAGCGTTTTTACTTTTCAAAAGCCAATCCAGTAAGGCCTTCTTTCCCAGTGAGGCAGCCAGGTGCAATACTGTGCGACCGAATTCATCCCGCAAAGTCGCAGCATTGTGGCAGTGTGATGTTAAGAAAGCTCGTAGCTGCCCCTCTGACCCTCTCGTTATTGCCGCTACCACCTCATTTCCATGCTGCAGTGAGCGGCATTTTGGGGTGCAGTCCGGCAATTCCAGACTCATTCTGACCAACCAAAATCTTCCCAAACAAAGGCCTGCTGCCCTCTGACAGTCTACCCAAAATTACAAAGTGATTCTAGGACAACACAATATGCAGGGGCAAATACACACACTGCACCCGTGACAATCTGTAATGAATCAAGGCTTCCCTCAAAGGGAGGTGGGGGGGATGCATTAAATTTGGGGGGGAAAAAATAAATAAAAGGTTGAGATGGCTGTGGAGTGGAGTGCTAGAATTGTGCTTGTGTTGAGGTTCCACTGCACCCTAGCAACCCCAGAAACTGTGGGACTTGCTCAGTCCACCATCTCACCAAAATGCTGACCACAAGCCAAGGTGCTGGCCTCGTATGGCATCACAACATAAAAAAAACAACAACCCGTTTTATCTTGTATACAAAATCATAAAATTAAATAAAAAATAATTCGTCCTATATGAGCTCCTCGGATATATGTATATATATTTTTTACATAAGGCAAAACATTCAAGAATTCCTCCAACCTTGGCACCCTGCAGTCCAACCATCAACTTGAGGGGAAAGCCAACCTTTCCCCTCAAAAATCACACTCTGCTTTTTAAAACTCCATAATTGAAGTATAAACCTGTGAAAGGAAAAGTTGAAAAATAAAGCGTAAATTGAGCGTATGACCCACTTTAAAAGTTGATTTACTCTTATGTAATCTTTGTTAAGGAAACATAACGTACATAACACACTAAGATATTTTATCTTATTAAAATAGATAATGCAAAATGTTTTAGAACGACTCCAATTGAAAGAACATTATATTTGATAACATGTATTATTTATAAAGGCGACTTGGCTAGTATAATGAAACAAGCAAGCTAAGTTAGCATTGTAGTACGGTGGTTAGTTTCAAATACAGGCCGCATAATTAAATTATAGTTATTTTGTCAAATTGTGGAATTCGTCACTTTTGTAATTTAATCCAACAACAAGGCCTTCGTTTAATGCATCCCACAGCGGTGACCAACTTAACGTTAGCAAGCTTGGCGGCTCTGCTATGTGCAGCTCCAAAGCAAGGCAACGATAGTACATTCAAAACGGTATTTTAGTGTCTGTAAATGAAAAGCATGCGTGAACAAAGCCAACCTAAATGCCATATTAGAGTTGAAGAAACGTTGGTTAGCGTTAGCCAGAAGCAGCAGCTAGGTTGACTGACACATCATAGCAAATTCGCATAGCCGAGATGTAAAAACAAGTAATCACATTACCTTCTGCTAGATAAAGGAAAAAAGGGACATGGCATAAGAAGTGACATTAACTGTGTCTATCCACTGCTCCATTGCTACAAATCGGTTTTGGAAAAAAAAAAACTTCGTGTAAATTTGACGGGCTTCTTGCCGAGAAGGGATGACTAACTTAACAAACAACAAGACTTTTGATTGGTGGATAGGTGTACATTCAGCTCTCCTATTGGTTGATTTTTTTTATTATTATTATTTATATTTTGCGTATTAGTGCATGAGATCGATGTGACGTAATGGGTAGTATATTTGGAAATACAGTGTGTGTTATATATATATATATTTTTTTTTAATGGATGGATTGTAGAAATTCAAAAGTCCAGTTACAGTACAACAACAGTAATAGTAGGACATATACACTACCGGTCAAAAGTGTTAGAAGACCCCAATCTTTCCATCTTTTTTTTTTTTTTTTTATTGAACTTTATCCAGTTAAATTTCTCAATTTACTCTGAAATGAAAGGACAGAAAAAATAAAGTATTCAAGTTACAAAAGTAATAATGGAATCAATCTACAAGCAAAAGATTTATTCTAACCATTTTACTCCTTAAAGTAGCCACCTTGGCAGATATAACAGGTTGTGGCATTATCCCTCAAATGAAAATCAAATACTTTCAGAAAGTTCTTCCCAACTCTGTTGTGGAAGTTCCCATAACTGTGTGCCACTTGTAGGTTGTCTTGCTTTCACTCTTTTGTCCAGTTTAAAGTCTCGGGACTGTGACTTTTCACTGGTCAAAAGTTACAAAACGCGCTAATTTTTCCCCTTATTTTTATTTTATTTCTATTTTTTTAATTGAAAGTCAAGCAGTTCAAAACCAATGGGGTTTAGTGGTGAACTTATATAGTTGTTACATTGCGCCACAGGCTACTAAAAGGAGAGGACCATGGGAGCTAGTGTTACACAGGGACCCACAGCAGGGGCCCCCAATTATGACATATTGATGAGTGGACCCTTACTTTAGCATCTGAGGAAAGACTAATGTGTATAATTATTAATAAATAATGATGACTAATGATGTATCATAATATAATATGGGGATGTTGAAAATATGTATCCAGGTGTTGTGTATTTTGAACTGCAACTTCATTCAGACGAACACGCGCACGTTCACGTCTCAGCATGTACATCCATTGTATGTGCACAATTTAATAATGGCACGGCGTGAAAAACAGTATTACGTATAAATCTTCCAATGTCTTGGAAAAAAAAAAGAAGAAGGAAGAATTCAATTAAATGTTATTTTCGTTCCCAACAGTGAGATCTCAAATGTACGCGGTTGCAGCCCAAAACAGATGTTGACAGTTTAGTCACTGATATTATAATATTTTTTTCAAATGCATCACTTGGCTCAGCACGCAA
This sequence comes from Phycodurus eques, assembly GCF_024500275.1. NCBI lineage: Eukaryota > Metazoa > Chordata > Actinopteri > Syngnathiformes > Syngnathidae > Phycodurus > Phycodurus eques. The sequence continues at coordinate 7,820,263 of NC_084528.1, read as the reverse complement.
AGCACCCCTCTGAGGGGCGTATAATGGTAAGGTCCGCACAGTGGCGGTGCTGTGTTTGGACTCTCCCTCCTCGGTTTCCCACCAGGCTGCCGAGCGGCGCATTCTTAATTTGCAGTAGCACGGAACGTCCCGATCACAAGGTTCATTGTCTGTATTGGTACAGGCAACATTATTTATTTTATTTTTATAACCGATTTTGACTTTTGAATACCTTACGTGTATATACACATTTTTTTTTTTAAACAGCCTTTACGTTGGGGTTTGGAGATTAAACGTAGCGAAGAAGTTTGTGTACATCGCCGCTCCCCCCCCCCCCCGCGAGGAAATAAAGACCTCAGTGAAGATGGTTTGGGGGTAGATTCATGGCGTTCGAGTTCCAACTGGAGCGGATCGCGGTGGGGGGGGAAACTTCACTCGGAGGGGACTGTTGTGGACTGACACTGCGCACAGTCTGCACAACAGAACAAAGATGCGCCTGTTGAGCACATCGTGCTGGTCTCCAGACGTAGAAACACGGATGAATGCATTGAGGTCCAGTGGTGTGATGCAGTTACTTTGGCTCCTCGCTGTCATACTGTCCTGTCAAGGCTGCCCAGACAAGTGCACGTGCTCCTCGCAAACCGTAAAATGTCAAAACCTGGACTTGGACGCAATTCCACATTTGGTACCTGCCGATTCCAAGTTACTTTGGATCACGGGAAACAACATTTCCAGCATCAATGAGGACTCTTTTCCAAGCCACCTGGAATTATTAACAGATCTTGATCTCAGTGACAATGAGATGGGGGCCGTGGAGGAAACGGTGTTTCATAACTTGCCAAACCTAGAGCGGCTGGATCTGAGCAACAATAAAATCCAAAGTTTCAGCGAAAAGGCTTTTCCACATGACAACAAATTGCAGGTGTTGAACCTAAGTAGGTCTTTTCACAATCTTTCCTCTGTGAATGGGCTCTTGAACGTCCTAGAGAATGGAAACCTCGTCCAGCTGACAGTCTTGGACCTGTCTCACAATGACCTTGTGCTTCTGCAAGATGATTTATTCCAAAGTTTATCCAATCTGGTCAACCTCAGCCTGCAGAACAGCTCCATCATCTCCATCCCGCATGGGATACTAAAGGTGCCACGACTGCAAGACCTTGACCTGAGGCACAACGGTCTCAGGAATCTTCCTTCCACCACTCTGACTGAGTTCAACCTGAAGTCAGACCTTCATATTCGCTTAGAAGGGAACCCCTGGGGTTGTGACTGTTTTATTGAGGACATGTTGGTGTGGCTGCAGAACTCCACGCAGGTCACAGACATGAATGATCTGACCTGTGCAGACCCAGAGGGTCTGAGGCGCCGGCCACTTGTGCAGGTGCAGCAGTCCCGGCTGAAGTGTTCGGGCAACATGGAGGGCGTGCTAGAGACTTCGTATGTTTTCCTGGGTTTGGTGCTAGCACTGATTGGCATCATATTCCTGTTGGTGCTCTACCTGAACCGCAAAGGCATCAAGCGCTGGATGTACAACATCCGGGATGCTTGTAGGGACCACATGGAGGGATATCATTACAGGTACGAAATAAACTCTGACCCACGTTTGGCCAATCTGAGCATCAATTCAGATGTGTGAGGTGTTATCTGGAACCCCCAGTGAGACGTTAATATGACTTTATACCACTTAAAGTTGCATGAGTCTTCCTGCCTCCGCTGTTGTGGCTCCTAATTAACCCTTTTACCACTTAACTTGTTCAGCTACTGCTGCATGTTCTGTACCTGACACCTCTAATATAGCCTAGTGTTCTTTTTCCTCACGTGTGTGTATGATCAATCATGATGACAGACTGAAAAGACTGAAATGCTCCAGGTTTACTTCCCCTGAAGGACACACAAATAAAAGCACTGAACTTTAGGAACAAAATGATAGATTAATCCATATTGTACTGATCATCACAGCGTTCTCCTTATATCACCGCTGAAGAAAAATAATATAAAGCTTGTGTGTTTTTTTCTATGTGAAATTGTGATAAATAGTTGGACTTCTTTGTATGATTATTGTGCACATTCCATTTTTTTTTTTAATTTATAAGATGGATGTGACTCATTTTTCCTTGTGAAGATGTTCAGTTAAATAAAATGCCTGTGAATTGCTTGCATCCACCTTGACTGAGGGCCTTTTAATCATAAGAGTAAAAATTGGCAGACATAGGAGTTTGTAACTATACACATGCAGCAGCTGCGCATCAAGCACCCCTAAATTCCATTTTACACTCCTAAAAATACCACTCACGATAGTCGTAATTGTAAGGGATTGTGTGATTTCCCACAAATGCTGGGGGGGGGGGGGGCAGAGAATTTACATTTGATTAGGATTTAAAAATACATATTTTGATAATTTAAAGTATCCATTTAGAATTTAAAGCTTGCACTGTTTATAACCTCTGCCCCTCTGCTGGCAGCATGCTTCATCTGCTCTCATGTAGTTTGTTGGAATTAAAATGGCTATTTTTATGACACGTGTGTGGGTGCAGACTGAAGATTTGAAAGACTCCTTACACACTACATATTTGTTGAGCTCACAAGGACAGTCCTGCAAAATATTTTCCCTCTCGCTATTTGCCTCAATTGAGTAGTCCGGTGGCCTTTAAAGATCAAGAGGTTTTTTTTTTTGTATACTCTGAATTCCTTAAGAGTTAGTGACCTCATTCATAGCATTTGTATTTCGGCTGTTACATAAATCAGGTCAGAAGAACCAGTGATCCAGGCAGAAACAGGACTATTATAATGAAGACTGATGAAACATTCAGAATTATTCTCTTAGATTACAATAGACAGTGTAACGAATCAGCTTGACCCAATGATGGCTGAAGATGCTATATTCCACAATGGATGATCTTCAAAAACATTCCGCGGTTGCAAATTAATTCCACTTAACATAAGCATTGTTGTTTAATTCATTTACTTGCAGGGTACTGTCGAGTTCATATCCTACAATCACTGCTGAAGTTTTATTTAAAATTCACAAGTTGTGTAAAAAGGTTCCACACCTGCCATATTTCAGCTGTAAATTGGACATCAAACAAATTGTAAATTTGCGACAGATTGAGTCTGTGAATTAGTTCACATAGAGTATGTTCAGGAAGGTCATCATAAGAAGGTTAAACAAAGGGAAATAGAGGACATAGCGTCCAAATTGAGCTATTTGTGGGTCTACAGAAGAGGAGTATGACGACAGTCATCTCCTGTCCAATTTGCTTCCTGCTGTGAATCTGATAAAAATCCAAGACTCGGCTGTGAATCTCCCCCCCCCAAAAAAAACTATGAGCTGCAGCAGTGGACAGGTTTCAAACGCAGAGGCTTTTAGCAACAGTCTCACATTCAGTTGTATGAATTTCATTATACTCCTGTGGTCACCCTTGCTGCAAATACCAGAAAAGACCTAAACCATTTCATGGCACATGCAAATGAAGGGAAACTGCTCCAAAGATTCTAATGGGGCACAGAGAGCTATTATGGAAATGAGCTCAAGCAGCTTTATGCTGTTTTAAAGAAACTAACACTAACTAAATGTGTTTTCCGTCACTTGATATGTTTACTACTGCCAGGTATGATTTGAATAGATAATTCTAATGAGGTATTCCTTTTGAAGCCACATTATTATTCCCATAGCAGTCAAAATGAATGATTTTTTTTTTTTTTTTTTTTAAACTCTCTTGGCCTGCTGAAGCGTAGATAATTATTTTTTCCCCCTACATCTAGCAACCATTCGTGTAGCATGTAAATGTGCCATTTGCAGTACAAGATCGTGGCTCATACACAGATTCCCCTCACACGCTTTGTCTGTCAGGGCGACTGTATATCACTGCTGCAGCTGCTGTACATTTGTTATTGCACCTCAAGTTTAACATTTCCCTTCTTGTAAAACCCTTGGTAGGGATTTGTGGAAAAACAACAGAGGGACTGCATTTGTGAAAGGATTCTCACCGGCATGAAGGTGCCCCCTCCATTGTCTGTGGCACTCTGACTGGCTGGACAGCTGTGACTTTACAGGTTCATTTCATCCATCCCAAAGTTAAACACTAATTCACAAGCACTTGTTTTCTCATTATGCTCTTGCAATCTCTGCCGGTTCATTTTGAAAATGGATGGCCTCCCCTCAGACTCAACTCCCCAAAGTGAGGCCTCCCGAGCACCGTGTCCCAGGGGGTACATACATGCATACATACATACAGGCGATTACAATGTTTCCACAGAGAAACAATCAGGAGTCGTCCACACACACATTCATGTTAACCAGAGATTTTTGCCCAGCCACGCCTCAAGCGATGCTTGGGAGCGCTTTGTAATCACAGTGGAAACAAAGATTGAATGGTCTTGGGAAGTGGAAGAATGAAACAAATTAGTACTTTCTGGTCTATAATCCCCATTGACACCTTCGCTGGTCCTTTTGTGCTTGTTAGCAGTAGTCTCCAAACACCGTCAACATCTAAATAGTCAGCCATTGACTTATGATGTCAGTACCTGTCCTAGGCATCTCTCCCTGGACTTCTTGCTGTCAGGGCTGCTGCATTGAGCTCATTTACAGACAAGAGAACTGATGCCTATTACTGCCACTAAACATAGGCTTATAGCAGCAGCCCAAAGCGGTCAAGATCATCACTGGAAATTTTAACTCATTTGGTCTGCTCACTAATAATACAAATACTTTAGGCTAAAATATGTACAAAATCCATATGCTGAAATTGAGTTTTTAGTGCATTAAACCTGACTTATTGAGCAGTTGATTAGAAAGATATCTTATCATCTCAAACTTTTAAAGTGTAAACTCCTTTCACCAAGCAGTACCACTTGGTTCAGTTTAGTTCCCAATACAATTTTTGTGTTTCTATTATATGTTGTTAAGGGTACCAAATTAATAGATCTGCATTCCACAGCATACCACTTTTTGGTACCCCACTTTTGGGCTATCAATCATAGTGGTACAGATTGTAAAAGGTGGAGCGCTTGACACACAACAATGCAGTGTGTTGAGCAGTTGACATAGAATCCTCATTTCCATGCAACAATGGAAAAGAGAACAATACAAAACATGCTTTTCACAAACGGGTTTTCTCACCTCACAAAATAACATTACATCACTCTCTTACTCTGTGATATGCTTTGCCAATTAAAATTTCTCCTTTAAGAGCAATGTTATAAGTGGCACGAACAAATCATTTGTTCTGCATGATGAGACTTCACATAGGAAATGTTTTTAGCTCCATAGCAGATGCAGCATTATAGATTCGCAGAAGGTCTCTGATTCTTTCACCCAGTCACTTGTAACTTGACAGAGCTCACCAGGATTTTTATGTCCCGTAGGCAAGTGGGGGGTGGGTAACTGCATATTTCAGTCACACCCACTAAACTGTGCGCCTGAAAAAAAAAAAAAAGAGCTGCTGGGAACAGAATGCGAGTCACGCATACACTACAGAACATTGTTATTTTAAATCAGCAATTCAAGAATCAAGTTAATTCATTCACATTAATGCAATAGAATTCCTGTTTTGTATTCAATACAAAATACATAATTGAAAAAGGAAAAACAAAATCTGGTGTGGCACTACCTCACACACACACACACAACAGAAATAAAAGCTACAAGGTAGACAGTAAAGAATTTGGACACAAAGTTAATAGGAAACCTATCCAAGTCTTTGGATAGCAGTATGGCATTGCATACCACATAAAACTGCTTGGAATGAAACTGATCATATTTTATCATCCAGAATAAGTAGGCGGCCCACCTGACCATAACCATAATCGTCCAGGCACCCATAAAACCCCCTTTAACCCCCAACACTGCTCTTCTGACAACCATGTTTGTTTAGCCACATTTAATATGCCAGTGCACTTTCCTTGTGTGGAGACACAGACTGGCAGGTTATCAGATTGCCAGAGAGCCATAATTACATTCACTACACAGCACTGGTCTGCTGCTCCGCAAACACCTGGCTAGTTGCCCCAGCGAGTGACCTTTCCGTCTGAAAAAGGAGATTTAAGGCTGTCATAAGACACAGACAAAAGACTGGAATTACGACGCAAAGATTTCCAACGCTAGTTCCCTGAATCACCCTGATATGCCATTAATGCCTCTGAGGGCAAATACTTTGTCTGGATTTTGTAGGGCATCGCTGGCCTCTGCAACTTATCATCCCCGCTTCAGCATCCCACCTCTACATGAGATGCCTCGTTTTCACTAATGTGGATTTATGATGCTGTACATTAGATGCTTGGGAAGCAAGTCTCCCATTGAGCCATACTCGACGTAATGAAGACGGATCTGAGCTGACAGCGCCACAGCCTCTCTGAGGCTAGCTCAGCCATGCGCCGCTCACCACGTGTGCCTGAGGGACGGACTCGAGGAAAAGCAACACAGCAAGAAACATAGCATTGCGAGTCAGGCTCAATGAGATACTATATACTTAAAGTGTCAAACAACACAGAGGCAATACCATTTATGAGAGGAAGCGCTTCAGGAATGAATGAGGAAGCTAGTTTATACTTCCAAATGTTGCGTATAGCTGAGGCTCTAAAATGTTAATATACTGACCTTTCATGGGCGACCTTTACAATTGTAAACCAAGAGAAAACAAGAAATAATTTCACAATGATGCGTTTTATGTTCCCCCAGAGTAATTTCTTCTAATAAAGTTTAAAAAATAAAAATTGTAAATTGCAAAGTAATAAAAACAAACAACTATTCTGAGACTGCTCCTTATCTGAAGAATGTGTAACTAGGCAACTACTAATACTTTTGCCATAATCAGTACTTATGATACATTTTTACAGTTGGTTTCTGATGCCCTCTGGTGGCTAAATGTTGCGACATTAATCTTTTTCAGTTTCTGAATGAAGGTCAGATGATTTAAGTAGATCCTAACAGTATTTCAGGAATAAAAAAAATAAAAAAATTGTTTTCACCCTGCATAAATGGTGAAGCATTACCATGAAGCATCACAGCCAACAATCTGTTAGACACACACAGACAATTTTTGTGTTGATTTCCCAGAGCTCACCAGTAGATCTGATGGATGTGCCAGTCTCTAATGCAGTTTCTGTGCATCTGCAGTAAACGCGGAACCAGCGAGCTTATTTTAATGTCGCATGAGTCATTTTAAAACAGCTAGAGACTGATTAATTTGGTTGACATGCTCATTTGATGCTATCCAATGCTTTTATGCATATTTGTCTCTTTAATGACCTAATATCTTGACATGCCCGCCGGGACGATTGCCGGCCAGCAGCTAGTTTGGTTCCACACACCCAAAAGGTTTCTCTCTCTCCTGATTTAATAATTTGAATAGTATGATATTTAAGTCACATTTGATAAGATCTATAGAGGCACAGTGTCAGAATATGTCAAATTATCAATCCAGTGATTTCAGTTTAATTAAAAAACAAACAAAACATTGGACAGCTGGTGTTACACCGGAGAACAATCACAATTTGACAGTAGACAAAACTAATATTAGGAGATTTAACTGGAACAATTAGATGACAGGGCGGCACAGTGGATGACTGATTAGCACATGTGCCTCACAGTTCTGAGGAGCCCGGGTTCAAATCTGGCCGCGTCTGTGTGGAGTTTGCGTGTTCTCCCAGTGCCTGGGTGGGTTTTCTCCGGGCACTCTGGTTTCCTCCCACATCCCCAAAATGTGCATGGTAGGTTCACTGAAGACTCTAAATTGCCCATAGGTGTGAATGGTTGTTTGTCTATGTATGCCCTGCTGGTGACCAGTTCAGGTTGTACCCCGCATCTCGCCCAGAGTCAGATGGGATAGGCTCCAGCACGGCCGCGATCCTAGTGAGGATAAGCGGTACAGAAAATGGATGGATAAAAGAGGACATGATTCTGCTGGCATTGAAGAGACAAGACAACTGCTGCTGTTTGCTTGTTTTCAGTTGCCGGAAACCTGATCAGATAATACCTTCTACCCTAAGCTCATGGAAACATTGTTTGTGCACCCTCTATACACCAGCATCAAATCCATATCCCAGATAGAGGATTTCCTCTCATGACCACCTGAAAATGCATCGATCTTACCATGAATCATGGATATTAGGAGTCACCAACCTTTTAAAAACTGAAAGCTACTTTTTAGGTCCCGATTAATACGAAGGGCTACTAGTTTGATACACAATTCTGAAATAAGTTTGCTCAAATCACCTTTAATTGTACATTATTTTTAATAGTTATGCGAAGACACCGATCAAGAATGATTTAACAAGGTAGGAAACAAATAATGAAGCACTTCATTTCTATAAATCCCTGGAAGTGTTTTAATTTTCAAATGATCACTTCTACAACATTCTTAGGAAATCACAGTGTCCCATCTCTGGTGAGCAGAATAGACTGCGGGCTACTCATGCTGTCTTCGAGGGTGCCCACGGTCACCACTTTGGTGACCCCTGATGTATACTGTGTAAAACGTTTGTATAAAGCCATTATCAATGCAGTATTGATGAAAGTACTGTGATTGGCTCGCGACCAGTTCAGGGCGTACCCCGCCTCTCGCCAGAAGATAGCTGGGATAGGCTCCAGCACGCCCGTGACCCTAGTGAGGATAAGCGGTACAGAAAATGGATAGATATTGATGAATGTAAGTATGAGCGATAGTTACCCGTTTACAAATTTATTTTTGTCTCACAAAAGGTATACATTTATATAATGATTCATGCTGGACATCTAATAGTGCATTATTTTCCTGTGTAATGTGCAACAGAGAGGGCAATGGCTGAGATGCACAAGTTATGATTCATTACTATAATGGTACTCTTGTGATGCAAACTGTCTTGCATTTGGATTTGATTTACAGTAGTTGGGGGATATACACAGAATAAGTTTTCATTATGGGAGAACATAAAAGACAGTATAGCCTAGTTATATCATGTGGGAATAAACTTAATTCACACACACAAAAAAAAAGAAGAAACCACAAATCTGAATTTCATCCATCAATTTTCTTAAGTCTTTATCTAAATTAGGATTGCAGGTGAGCCATAGCCTATTCCAGCTGACTGTGGGCGAGAGGCAGTATACACTCTGGACTAGTCGCCAGCCAATCACAGGGCATACAGGGATGAACAACCATGCACACATTCACTTTGGGGGGAGAAAACCCCACAAAGCATGGGGGGGGGGGAAACATGCAAGTGTGTTAACCACTAGGTCACTGTGAACCAAATTTCATTTTGAATGCACATTTGGGATTTTATTTTTTTTTATTTATTTATTTTTTTTAATTCTACCTGGTGCAGCATTTGATTTTAGACAATAATTATGAGATAATTTGTTACATCCATGTTCTAATGAAGAAAGATATTTAAACTTGCCTGTGTGTGGGGGAGTGGCTTTGTGAACAATTTCCCAAAAGCAGCAGATGGTTTCACCAGGGACACTAAGTTGAAACTAGATTTTCTTTGGGGAGCCAATGCTACAGTAGATGTAAAGATGCGGAAGTGTTCACGTTCCCTGCCAACGCTACATTGGCCAAATGATGCCAAGAAGCTTCACATTAGTTTAGAGTTTTACATATGCTGGTGAGCAGGAATGCTGATTAACAACTTATGATTTGTGAAGCTGGCAATTTCATTAAATCCAGCAGACAACACTGTTTATAAATAAATTATTATAAACAGTGTTGGGGCAGCACAGTGGGCAACTGTTTAGCATATTGCCTCACAGTTCTGAGGACCCGGTTCAAATCCGGCCTCACCTGTGTGGAGTTTGCATGTTCTCCCCGTGCCTGCGTGGGTTTTCTCCGGGTACTCCGGTTTCCTCCCACATCTCAAAAACATGCATGGTAGGTTAACTGAAAACTCTAAATTGCCCATAGGTGTGAATGTGAATGGTTGTTTGTTTATACCCGTGTGTGCCCTGAGATTGGCTGGTGACCAGCTCATGGTGTACCCCGCCTCTCGCCCAGTCAGCTGGGATAGGCTCCAGTGACCCTAGTGAGGATAAGCGGTTCAGAAAAGGGAATGGAATTTATCTCCAATTGAGCATACTGATTTATCACACCCAAAAGGACAATTAACTTTCCTGCACTATTTAATGCAATCCAAACAAATACCCTGCCTATACAACAATAAGCACATTTTAGATTTTGATTATTCTCTGTGTAGTTTGCAGACATATATTGGATCACACAGAGGAGGGATCATTTTGCACTTGTGACTTTATAAAGATAACCAAAATATTGCAAACACCACTTTATATGATGCAGAGCAGTTCAACATCCCCACAAACTATAGTCCTATTTTATTTTATTTTTAAATAACTATACCAATAAAAGCAGAGCATTATCATTAGTGTAACAGCAGAGCTTTTGATGAAAATTCTGCATTGGATCGCCATGGTGTTTGTGTATATCGTGTCAAGAAAAAGCAATGGCTATGAGCAAACTTGCCTTTTGAAGTGATTCTATAATACACTGTAACCCAGAATTGCTCATCTCGAAACACTTCACACCAAGTGAGGTCAAATATTTCCTGAAAAGGTGGCGAATGTGCATCGGCTCAAAGTACTGTACTTAAGTTATTATACAATGGTTACACTGAAGGACTTTCACAAACTTAATGTATTTAGAGCGTGTGATGCCACATGGTCCTCAGGCAATACTATAAAATGCTTGGTAAAACATTTTTAGAGGAGTGCAAGTTGTCACAGTGATTAACAACCTCAGTAACACAGCAGCAAAGCAGCGGGATCAGAGACAGTTTGAAGGAGCTCGACTCTACCACCCTGTGAGACTTCTACAAGGTCATGTGGTAAAATACCTCCTTTGAAAAGTGTGTTCTTTTTTTTTTTTTTAATTAGAATGCTCAGCAGGCCTTGAAACTGTCTAACAGGGTCCAAAGCAAGTATGACAGTTCTCTTCCTGCCATTAATCTGTTAGGTGTTCAGCTCCTCCTTTTGCAGGACTCACAGATGGAACAAGAATCTATCCTGTCACAGTGTCTTCTTTGCTGCTCTTATAGTTTCTATTTTAGCATAAATGGTGCATATTTTCACACTCCTAGCAAGGAAAAGTGAAACGGAGAGTACGGAGTTCGACCTTACATTGTAGTAATTTTTTTTTAATTTGGGAACTGTATTGCAAAATAACCCTACATTTGATTTATAAGGCAAATGAAAGAGAGCACTGCATAGTGTTTAAATCCTTGTATTGCATTGTGCATACTGTACCAGAGTTCTTTACCTACACTTATAGTTTGGATTTGAAACATCTCTTTTGTGATACCAGTCGTGGAACCTCTTACTTTTATGTTTGATAACGTTTTAGAGACTGTACTTTAAAAAAAAAAACCCAAAAAAAACAACTTTTGCTTAGAGGTGTGGGGTCTTAAACGGTCCATATTTCACTAAAAAGTTGATTTTATGTAAGTTTTTGCTCAAGAAAATGAAACTGGCCATCATTTCCAATAATAATAAAAAATTTTTAGCAATGGGTGAATAACTACTTGCCTTTGGAACACTCCTAATTAATTGGGAAAAAAAAATACAAAAATACATAAGCACTTAAAACTAAATATTAAGTACTTCTGGTACACTAAGGCAAGCAAAAACAGAAACAACAAATCACAGTAGTAACACCACCTTAACACCACCAACCTTAAGTACCACTGGAACTGACGAGATGTGAGGCGACAGGAACAAAGACTGGGAACTAGAGAATGACCACAAGCAAAACAGCTACAAAGGGAATACCCCAGTACCTTCCTTCAGCATGAGCCAAAAAAAATACACCAACAGCTGATTGAAATCAGGTGTCACTCTGTGGCTCCGCCCAACATCACCTAGGCAACGGCGTGAACAAAGAAGAGAGAGCTTTACCAATCAGGTACACAAAAAAATCCAGCACATGCCAAATTGGAATTATACCTTTCTTGCTGTCATATATCGTTGCACTCTCACATGAACAACAGCTTGCTACCCCTCAAGTAGTGTTTCAACTGAAATGTGGGTAGGCCAAGATCTGTTAAAAATCATCAGAAACTCTGCCTATAATAAATACTGAGTCTTTTTTGGGGCGAATTCTTTCTGCAGACAATGTTTTTAAGCCAGAACTATGAAATAAGTGCCAGTACTCACTGCATTAAAGAGCTACTTTAAGTACAGGAGTAGAATCAGTACTCCCGACTTTTGCCAGAGAAATACAATCTTAACTAAGTCCATTCATCATTATTAGTAGTTAGGTTTGTTGCCAAAATGGCCCAGACTCATTCAGTCGATACTTTTTAATGTCATACAGAAACTTCATTCGATGCAAACAGTGAAATCTAGTTTGCGAAACAACTTATCAATTTTTAATTAAGTAAACTTGTGAGGGAGCACATCACATGAGACTTCCACTTAGTGGGCATCTCAAGAAGGAACTGCAAGTTTATTTTCTGTTTTCGTTACCTGATGTCCCCACGCAGCTAAGGAAGGCACTGCTGAGTTTGTTGTCTTGCAAATGAGCCAATTAGTGGCCAGTACAAACATTTTGGTCCAGGCTGCTCAGTACAATGTGGGTAAATCAACAAAAAGGCAGCAATAATAATAAGTTGGAATACAACACGATTTGAACTGTGTGTATACGAGGTGACTTTTATCCTCCCTCCTTTTGCACACTCATCACTGAGTTTGTTGTGCAGCATCAGTGATAAATGATGGGCGCACATTATTTTGACGCCTTATTGTCAATAGTGGTTAACTTATATTTACCATGATGGCAATTAAGCATGTTAAAATATTGCTTAAAATGTTACTCAATTCATGTCAAACAGTTCCACAGATTTACATTTTGTTAGTATAAATATATTGAAATATGAATATTGTCAGTCCTCGGTTTCTTGGCTTTGACCTTCGACCTACTGTACAGGGTTCGGAACGGCATGCAATGAAGTACTGTACACCTCTCAATGTGCAAGCAAACCAAAGGGGTAAAGGTTAAGCATTGTTCTTGTTTTTCGTACTGTTTTTCATCAGACTGTTTCATAGTATTGGCCCAGAAGTGTTTTTTGTTTTCATATAAAAATGTACTATCCATAATTATGACTTGATGACTTTTGCATAAGTTAGTGAGGGAGACTACGTGTGTTCTGTGTTTTAAGAGCAGGAACCGAGGACCCCATGTATGAGAATATGATGACAGAAAATGACATTTTCCGTAACAAACACGATTCAATTATTTATTCCTTATGATATTAAGTAGGATTTGCCAAACGTTTATGATATATGCACATACAATGACTCTGGAGTTGATTATTTTATTAATAATCAATCCCTGTCAGAACAAATGTTTTGAAATGAGAAAAGAAATGTTGACTTGTGTCCAGAATGGATTGTAGTGAACTTTGGAGATTCCACTGCAGTGTTTACTAATGTAATGTACAATAGATTCATATTATATGTACACTGTTTAATGACTTCATCATACACAGATTTGCTTTAACTTCCCTAATTAAAAATCAATATCAAGTATTATAATGTGAGTATTTAATGATGCAGCTCTTGCATTAGTTCTCATTTGATTGCGCAAGAGTACCTTATGTTGTATGTGGCCTGTTGGCGTATGAGTCCAAAAGAACACTTTTTCCCATGAAGGTTTCAGTGACAATAAAATTGCATTGAGTCACACAACTCCTGCTACAATATCTGCCTCAGTTGTCAAGCAAATTGCTCCTCCATTTTCCAGCCCATCTTGCCCTTGTCTATTCTTTGTATGAAATGAGCGGAGTGACTGTAGCAGCAAAACACTCTGGCGGTGGTGAGCGAGCGTGTCGGAATTTGCGTCAGTATTGTGTAACATGAGCTTCATATGTAGAGTTCAAATAATACTTACAGGATAAATCTATTACCAGCAACAATCCAATGCTTTGAAGACAAAATAGTTTTCATTACCCCACCTGGCATCGGCTACTCCCGCTCTTTAATCGGGTTTATAATCCTACTTAGAGCATTAAAACCATCCTTACCCAAAACTTAAGGTTGAAAATCCAATTTGTGATGAAACCAATTCCTACAATTCACTGGGGTGTACAAAAGGAGCAGGTCAGGAAGGATTAATCAATCTGACTCCCTCTGAAATCCTTTCAACATTGTTGGGACAAACACAGGCGGGAAACCTGATGTGACAATTTGTTCAGCGGTTGAAGCGTCTCCGAGCGGAAAGCCTGAATGCGTGGCATTATGCATCAACTCTGCAACTAGAAATCACTGACACATCAGAAATGTGACCAAGTCTCTGTATTTTTCAGACTTAAAAAAAAAAAAAACATCTGACTTTTTGTCCAAGTTAAAATAAGATACAGGTGGTCCATCACTTCCATTTAAACTTAGGCATACAAAGGAGATTTATACCTCCTTCTAGATAAACCCTGTTGTCTCGGGTGATCTCCTGACATTTTGTCTTCTCACATATAGAAAGTGGGCGTCACAATTAAAGAGAGTAGAATACAAATGATTAAGCTACTGTATATCAAAAAAAGAACACTGGCAGTGTTTCCGCTGTTAAGCGTTTACTTAAGTAAATTCCTGATAAAATGTCTACATTTAGAGTCTATATTCTACACTTGAAAAATCTAGCAATTGATTGGACACAATATTTTAACTCCATCCATCCGTTTTTCTTCCACTTATCCGAGGTCGGGTCACAGGGGCAGCAGCTTGAGCAGGGAAGCCCAGACTTCCCTCTACCCAGCCACTTGATCCAGTTCTTCGGGGTGGATCTCGAGGCGTTCCCAGGCCAGCCGAGAGATGTAGACACAAAAAAAATAAAATAAAATTGCTATTTGTTAGTTTATACAAAAATATGAAGTTGATCTAACACTACTTTTTTTTTTTTTTTTGTTAAACAGAATAATACATTTGTCTGGAACTAGTTGAAAAGTACATTAAGTCATTATACTTACCGTTTTCATTTTTTAATTGTATCAACCTATAGAGGATGCCATTGCAACTCAAACACTAAAAATGAATTCCTCTATCTATCTATCTATCTATCTATGTAGATCCTCACCAAAAATGTGGGTTCTTCTTTGGCCCATACAACACTGTTCCTTTGAATTATTATTTTTACAAACTCTGCGAAGTGCATCAGTCATCTGTCAAAATGACTGCAGTGACAACAACAGAGAACAGAAACGATAGAGCTCGCGATGGCTTTTGCACAGTACTGCACAATGAATGTATTACAATAGCATCGCAGATGTCCATTCTGAAATTAAAGATGATTCCACCCATAAGACACCAAAACATGCAAAAAGTTCTGAAATGTGTCTCTGGAGATGATTCTCTCAGAACAATTCTTCTTGTCAATGACTTTAAAACCTTTGGAAAGCCTGTTTATATATTTTGAAAATTATGCCCAATTTGTAAAGAAAATGCATTTGTAAGAAGAGCGTCACAACTCAGTATGTGTTTCACCTGTGTAAAATGTGAAAAATTCATTGGCTATGCCAAACAGCCTATTTCCTACCGTTGTTGATGACTTGTGTTTTGAGCTTTCAGTAGTGTCACCTGTAGGCATGGGCCTTGCTAAAATGGTCATGTGATGTTCATCAGAGACTATCTCCAAAGAAAAAGCATTCAGTTCTGATGTTTAACCCAACTAAATAATTGTGGGATCAGCCTCGGCGTTACGTCCATGGCCACAGACCAACACAACTAAGTTGTTGCGACCAGTGAGTTTATGTAATGTGCTCTGTGAATTATGTAAGGTGTGCATTAGGTACTGAAATCTGAGGAAATTTACTCTGACATGCTTCATAAACCTTGAATGTTAATTTGCGAGGGATGCTCACATCTTCTCTTGATCAGATGTGATCCTGACTAATGCTGGCATGGTTGCAAGCAGGCTGGGGCCGCAGGCCACAATGCGTTGGAGCACTGATGTTACAAAGAACAATGTAAAATGTGAATGACAACATATCGCCTGTGCATGCACAACACTACAAACACATCAGTGTTGCTGCTGGCCAGTAAGTCAGTGCTTTAGTAGGAGTGGAGCGTTGATAATGTTTACGTGCACCCAAGATGTGGCGACACGAACATGAGGGCAAGCTCCATCTTGTGCCTGCTCAACTCTCCAGCAGCACTGTTCTGCGATGATGGAGCTTTTCAAATGATAAAAGTGATATCGGATAACAAGCTGAGCCAGAGGAAGATGAAAGGGAAACGGATGCTGCCATACAATCCTCAGTTTGAGACACTGACAGTCTTAGGAGGCATCACTAAGTGATTTAAAAACACCAGAGTTGTTAGGCAGACAGACAAAAGCTACAAATTACCCTTGATGTAAGCTGCGTCAACAGAAATGCTTCACACAGTTAAAGACAATGCCAAAGACCCAAATTACCTAAAACCTCTCCATCAAGTAGTTACCGCACAGATGTTTTGTTATCGTTTAGCAGCTGAGATACACTGAATGTTTGTGATTAAATGTGGGTTTCTGACCCATTTCATATGGCTCAAATGATTTCGGGCAGTGATTTGCAACGTGTGCTACAAGTACCACTCGTACACGAAAAGAATCACTGAGTAGAAATACATTTTGCAACATTTAAAATATGAGATACAATCAAACATATTAGAATGAAGCATGTATCTATGCAAACAGGCTCTTCAAGCTTTGGTAAATAAAAAAATAGTACAGTAAATGTAATTGCTTTTCATGTATAGTAATTATTTTTTACTTTAAAGTACAGTACATTTTTTAAGTACAGTTCAGTTGCAAAAGTATTTAACTGAAGTACAGTACATTTGCATTGAATCTTTAATTTGTAACTTCTTTTTTTTTTTCCCAAGAACTACCATTTTTATTTAAATGTTATGGGCAATACATTCTAACCGGATCAAGTAATTATTTTATTTTCCTGTATTTAAACTCAGTATTAAGTTCAAACATAAACGTACAATAATGAATGCACTTTTTACGACTAAAACCTTGTCTTCCTTTTTGATGACCACTTACGCCTATATGTTACTGTATTTTAATGTTGCTCATGAAGGTGGTACTTGAAGAGCTTAGTAGTTTTAAAAGTGGTAATTGGTGTAAAAAAAAAAAAAAAAATGTAGAACCACTGATTTAGGGGACCAAAACATTTGGTGACAAACCCCAGGATAGGTAACAACTCTACTCAACAAATTACTTTTTCTCTTCCTATGAAGCACATTTCGTTTTCCTTTGCGCATTCTGGCTCATTCAGAATTGGGCTTTGTGCTGGCACTGTGCCTGTCCTGTCAAAAGACACCACAACCCTGCTTTCTCAAGAAGATAACAACAGCACCAATTAAGAACATACAGTAGAACTATCTCTTTCGCTTTCTCTCTCTCTCTCTCTCATAAACAACATTTTAAACTGAGTGACTGTGATTCATTGCCCACATACAGTACTAGACATGTTGCCTTCAGCTCATGGAGATGAATCATTTTGTCACTACTAAGGAAGCCATTGCACTGAGGACAATACATTGGCAGAGGCATCATGGTAATGGGTTCTATTACAGATGAGAACCAGCAGTGAGAGCAAGGTAATTAAGAAAGAGGCCAAAGAGAAGTTAGGGTCTTTCAGAGTGGAATCAAATTACAATTTACTTTGCTGGCACTGCAAAGCAAGTGTGCCAAACTCACTTTTAGTTGGGGGTCACTTTGTAGTTATGGTTTCCCTCAGAGGGCCGTTATGACTGAAACCATATCAATGGTTATTCTCCTCATTATATTAATACATATACGCACAAAAATTGATGGATAACTAGTTTTAAAAATCAGAAGTCAAGGATAATACCTTGTATAATGTTCAAATTACTGTAAAAAGAAGTTTGGTAAGAAATAATTGCTTGCATGATATCAACATTATTATGACAATTTGAAATTTTAGTACAGATTATAGCAAGAATCCTGGAAGTTGACTCATGATTTGCTTTCACGGGCCACATAAAATGATGTGGCGTGCCAGATCTGGCCCCCGGGCCTTGAGTTTGACACCTGTGGTGTAGACCAATCAATTCCATAGTGAACCATAGTGTTGGCGCCTATCCCAGCTGACTTTGGGTGAGAGGCTGGTTACATCCTGAACTGGTCACCAGCCAATCGCAGGGCACATATAAAGTAACAACCATTCACACCGACGGACAAATTAGGGTTGTCACGTAACCTATAGTGTATGTTTTTGGGATTTGGGAGGAAACCGGAGCACCTGGAGAAAATCCACACATGCACAGGGAGAACGTGCAAACTCCACACAGCAATGCCTGATTTGAACCCGGGACCTCAGAACTGTGAGGCGGATGTGCTAACCAGTCGTTCACCATGCCACCCATTATTATTATTATTAGTAGTAGTAGTAGTAGTAGTATTGTGGCACGGTGCTATTATTATTATTTCATGTTAAGAAAATAATATGCCACTAACCACTGAAATCTTATGGTCATACGAGTAAATTGCTTTCAATATAAACTCTATGAATGTGATCACGGAATCTGGATTTCACTTACAGGACATTACGTCCATCAATTTTCTGTATCACTTTAAGTTACTGTAAAGTCCATCCAGCCATCCATTTTCCGTACCGCTTATCCTCACTAGGGTTGCAGGCATGCTGGAGCTTATCCCAGCCAATCGCAGGGCATAAACAAACAAACCAATCGCACTCACATTCTCACCTACGGGCAATTTAGAGTCTTCAATCAAACTAGCACGCATGTTTTTGGGATGTGGGAGAAAACCCACGCAGGCACGGGGAGAACATGCAAACTCCACGCAGGCATGGCCGCGATTTGAACCCCGGTCCTCAGAACTGTGAGGCAGATGTGCAGCTTGCACTGGGCATATTTTAGTAACGCGTAACGGGGGGGGGGGGGAAACGCGTACCAGTCGCTCAGTTACGTAACTGGGCAGCTGCAGCCATGACCAAAAAAATCACAAGGTTTTGTGTTGGCAGTGGGCAAACAAATGTGTTGGAATTAATGCTCAAATATGACATAAATTACTGCCAGCGAGCCAGACTTCAACAAGCTACCTTTCTAAAAAACTAATGTGGTTCATTCATTGAAGGCACTTTTGGGAAAAAAGAGCCAAAATATATTCTTACCTGTGAGAGGTTATTCCCAATTTGTAATTGTATGACATGTGTTCAACCGTAAGCAGCACCATGGGCAGGCATCCTTGTTATTTTGGTTACAACAAACATGGAACGCACCAACACTTTGCCTCCACTAGCTTATTTTAGATTAAAGGGAAGAGTCATATCTGTGATGTCTACCATGCACGTACCATTCATATACACATGAAAGTGGTGCTATCAAGAAAAATATAAAAAAACGTACTGCAATAAAACACTTCAAAATAAATGAAATAAAACCATATTGAAAAATCAAAATGTCAATGGCAATTTTAGACAAGGCCACTTGAATACGGACTACGGAAGAAATAGGAGGGAGGCCTGTTGACTCTTTCGCCATTATTTTGATAAAAATAATCATCAACTTGCATATGCTATTTTCAACATCACACAAGGTGGTGTTGACCAAAACTTGTTTTGATACACCTTTCTTTTTTCAAGCTGAGCATTCTTGTGGATGACTACATTCCGATATCCCTGTTAGACAATCAGTCAAGAATTTAATGCGTGTCACGTCTGTGTACCGCTAATCTGGCAAAAATGGCCGCATTTACAAAAGAAAGGTGGCTAATTGTAGACCGTTGAGTTGTTCATTTTAAACCACAGAGCCTTTTCGGCTGTCCTCTCGGGATTGTAGCAGGAGTAAGAAAACCCTGGGTTTTGTAGTGTTAAATAAATAATCATAAAAAAAAGGGCAAATGATGACGATCTGTTCAACTGGAACTGCTTTTCTAAAATGATTTTGAAAGTTCGATGTCCAGTGTTCACATATTTATGAATGAAATACGTCTGATCCCCCCCCATAGTCCGAGGAGCTTGTTGATCTGTCCGCGCTCTCTGCGGGGAAGGGGACTTGACCAGGTTTGGTGCAAATAGTCTTGCATAAATCTGCCATTCACCACACGTCTGAGGACCTCGCATGTCTGCCTGCATATACACCGATCAGATTCACAAATATTGTGTGAGATCCCTTTGACACAACTTAGATGTGGTCTGAGCAGGCCTAAGTTTAGATGGACGAAGATCTCACTGTACCACGCGCATCTCCAAGGGCGCACCCTCATTGCGCTGACACCCCCCAGCTTGGCACAAATGGGTCTGCCAACCCACAGCGAGTCTTGCGCTTGGACGAAAATGCATCACTGAAAATAGAGCCCTCAGTCACCAAAATGTCACAGACTCTGGGCAGAAGCCAAAGAACACACCTTCGCCGCACCGACACCGCTTTGCGCTGACAGGTCTGCTAAATAGGTAAACGCGTAGCGAGCCTTGTGCT
>NC_084528.1:7792359-7794859 GCF_024500275.1 Phycodurus eques | reverse complement strand
AAGTCCCGAGTCAAGTCCCAAGTCCAGTCCCATGTTGAGACAAGCAAATCAAGCAGAGTCAAGTCCTACACTTAAGAGTTTCAAGTCATTTTAAAAACTAAGTTATAATATATTTGAATATATATATTTATATATTTAATATTTTGAAATCCCTATTCATTCATCCAAACAAGTAATAAACAAGTACATTGAATCTTTGTAAGAAATCTAGGGGGCTGATCAAAATTTTGCACCTTCAAAGCCAATCCTTGCGAGGGAGGGTGTTTTTTTTATTTATTTTTTGCCCCTTCAAAACCAATTGATAGTACGTTTTCAGTTATTTTACGGAAATGTTATTTCTGAAGTTGTATTAAACAGACCGGTCACAAATAGGAATTTGCATCCAGTAGTGCTGCAATTAGTAATCTGGTGTCCTTCTGACAATTCTACCGAATAATAAGTAATCGAATTAAATATATTTTTGTTTGGTTGAAGAGCAATGAAGAATACACGACAAAATTTCACTTAATAATGAATGACTAATTGGTTTCCTCTGTCAGATAATCAACAGTATTTTTCTTAAATTCACTGCATTTTCTTGCCTACAAACATTTCTAGTGAGGCAAATTCAAACACAAATAAAAATAAATAAAACACAAATATGAATCGATTTCAGTTTAAACTTGGCATTTCTTCAGTCAGAACACTAGGTGGCACTGCGTAAAAATAGTATATCAAAAATAGGCAAAGAAGAATAAAATGACACAAAGAAGTAAGTAGTTTCATGTCGAAGAGATGCTAACTGTGTCCTGATTGGTAAGTAAAGTTGGTAAAACTAGAAATACAAGCACCACACTGACTAAACCACATTGTAATGAACAGGAAGCCCAGACAGTGCATGTCCATCCCGCCGTGTAACTATTTGCATTATCTCTCACAAAGCTAGCTTTAATGCTTACGAAAACAAGCATACCTGATGTCAAGCCATGCGATTCCCACAATGCAATGTAGATTTTTTTTTGGGCAATAATTAACATCCTTATTGCTACATTAATTGCCGTTTCTGTGTATGTTCCCAGTACTTCGTGGAATGTAACTGGCACATTTACCCTTGATGTATGTTACAATGTTTTTTTTTTTTTTTTTTTTTTTAATAAAAGTAGTGAGCCGGCACGCTGGACGACTGGTTAGCACATCTGCTTCACAGTTCTGAGGACTGGGGTTCAAATCCCGGCCCCGCCTGTGTGGAGTTTGCATGTTCTCCCCGTGCTAGGTGGGTTTTCTTCGGGCACTCCGGTTTCCTTCCACATCCCAAAATCATGCGTGGTAGGTTGATTGAAGACTCGAAATTGCCTTTAGGTGTGAATGTGAGTGCAAATGGTTGTTTGTTTCTATGTGACCTGCGATTGGCTGGCGACCAGTTCAGGGTGTACCTCAACTCCGCCCAAAGATAGCTGGGATAGGCTCCAGCAGCCCGTGAACTTAGTGAGGATAAGCGGTAAAAGAAAATGGATGGCATTAGGTAGTGTCTGAAAGAGTGATCTCGTGGTCAGTTCCTCCACTTTAACGTGCCCAACAGGGCAGTAACTGTGGAGAGAAATAAACTCCAGTTAGGCTTCAGTATGTCATCAAATTCATGTATCGAGTCTGACTCGAGTCAAAGGCATGCGACTTGCATCCACACCTCTGGTTGCGGGTGAGCTGGAACCGATCCCAGCTGACTTTGGGGCAAGGTGCGGGCTCCACCCTAGACTTGTCACAAACCAATTGTAGGACACATATAAACAGACAACCTTTCACACTTGTGTTCACACTTATGGACAATTTAGAATATTCAATAATCTAACGTATATTATTGGAATGTGCGAAGAAGCTGGAATAGCCTACCTGGAGAAAACCCACGCAAGCATGGGTTATATATTATACATATTCAACAAACTCAACACAGGAAGACTAGAGTCGAGAATCGAACCCAAATTCTCAAAACTGTGACGCAGATGTACTAACCACTAGTGCCATATAGTTACTCGTAGGTGCACACTGAAGATGTACTACAGTATTAATCTTTGCATATTGTTGGAATCCCTAGTAGCATTAGGTCAAAGCAGTGAAAGCACTGCTTTGCTCTGTACACTTACTATACAAGGCTTAATGACTATATCTCATTCTCCAGTCTTTGCAATTGCCTCAACGTAAACCACCCCCAGCCCCCCACTTCTCAGTCCCTCTGTAACCCCATTCATCTGTGCTTTCGAACAAGACCACAGAGCATTTCAATGGAAGCGTTGTGGAGCTCATTAGTTTGTGCATTGGTATCAAAAAGAGTTAGCAGCATGGCAAGCTCCAGTCAAACGTGTCAAGCCTTCGAGCAGGCCCTGGCCGAGGAGTCAACTTGCTCTTGTAGAAGACTGATGCGGAGGAATCATCCTCATGATGGAATGACAACTGAGAACAGACATCTACTAAGCAGTTCTGAAGTACTGTATAGAATGATGTTGACAGGACGATGACACAGAGAAAA
>NC_084528.1:7739859-7787359 GCF_024500275.1 Phycodurus eques | reverse complement strand
ACCACAATCACATCTCTGACTTCTGCGTTAACCATCCACAAACAGGATGTGAGACGCATCTTCAAACAACAAAAGATTAACAAAGCGGTAGGCCCAGGCCATGTGTCCCCATCCTGCCTCAAAGTCTGCATGGACCAGCTCGCTCCAGATCTTCAATAGATTTCTGGAACTGTGCGAAGTACCATCCTGTTTCAAATGCTGCATCATCATTCCAGTCCCCAAGAAACCTACAATCTCGCGTCTAAATGACTACAGGCCTGTCACCTTGACATCTGTGGTCATGAAGTCCTTTGAACGCCTCGTGCTGGACCACCTGAAGAGCGTCACAGTTCCCCTGCTGGACCCCCTGCCGTTTGCCTACCGATCGAACAGGTCTGCGGATGATGTAGTCAACATGGGACTGCACTTCATCCTAGAACACCTCGAACAGTGCAAGGACCTACGCGAGGATCCTGTTCGCGGACTTCAGCTCAGCGTTCAACACCATCATCACTGAACTCATTTCTTCTAAGCTTCTCCAACTCAGTGTCTCGCCTGCCATCTTCCAGTGGATTTACAGCTTTCTGATGGGCAGGACACAGCAGGTGAGGCTCGGGGAGACCACCTCATCCACACGCAGCATCAGCACTGGGGCACCCCAAGTTTGTGTCCTCTCTCCGCTGCTCTTCTCTCTCTGCACGAATGACTGCACCTCAACACACCTGGCTGTCAAACTCCTGAACTTTGCAGATGACACCACTGTCATTGGCCTCATCAAAGACGGCGACGAGTCGGCATATCGACAGGAAATGGAGCGGCTGGAGCTGTGGTGCAAGCGACACAACCTGGAGCTGCACACGCTCAAGACTAGAGATGATCGTGGATTTCAGGAGGCATTCTTTGCCACGGCTGCCCCTCACGCTGTCCAGCTGCCTTGTGTCAACCGCCGAGACCTTCAAGTTCCTGGGAATTATTAATTCTCTCAGGACCTGAAGTGGGCGATCAACATCAACTCCGTCCTCAAAAAGGCCCAGCAGAGGATGTACTTCCTGCGGCTTCTGAGGAAGCACGGCCTGCCACAGGAGTTGCTGAGGCAGTTCTACACAGCGGTCATCGAATCCGTCCTGTGTTCTTCCATCACAGTCTGGTTTGGTGCTGCTACAAAATAGAACAAACTCTGACTGCAACGGACAATCAAAACTGCTGAAAAGATTGTCGGTACCCTCCTACCCACCCTTGAGGACTTGCACGCTGCCAGAACTAAGACAAGAGCGTGCAAAATCCTCTCTGACCCTCCACATCCTGGTCACCAGCTCTTCCAGCTCCTTCCCTCAGGTAGGCGCTACCGATCAATGCAAACTAGAACTAGCAGACATTCCAACAGCTTCTTCCCTTTTGCAATCACATTCTTAAAAAGCTAACCTACAATTCCATTGCAAAATTACGGCATTACGTCAAGTAAATTGCCCAACATGTTTTACTTTACAGCAAATTAGCCACTACTAGCTTACAGATGTGTTGTCTCCTTCGAAACCCCATTTAATCGTCGGCAGCATACTGTTCCATGACCTCAAACAATCTTTGATACTTTTCAACGATATTACGCCTCACTGCTTGTAAAATTACCTTCTTTGCCTCTTTTCATGGCTGCGCTTTTTGAAAATCCAAAGACAAAGGAATAAATTCATCAGGGTCTCCGGAACGTCCATTGTCGTACCAAGAATGAGGGAAATGATGAATGGGCTGGTAGTCACCTTGTTCTTGATCCTGCCCCAATCCCTCAGACTTTTGATTGGTTCCTGTTGTAATGGAAAAGCAACGGAGGCTAGGCCAAGCGAGGCCGGGGCAGAGCGGGGCTAAGCTGTTCTGGAACTTGCAATGTAAACATGCCAGAAAAGTAATTTAATCACAATACTGTGCTTATGACTGAGTGCATATTTGGAGGTCCGACAATAGAAAAGGGATAGCTCAGTGGTGCCCAAGCTTCCTTGCAACACGGACCAGGTGACTCTCTTTAACATATTTGATGATTGACATAGAACCAAATAAAAACAAATGATTCAATATATAACTCACCATTGTGCCATTACGATGACTGTAACTGTTCTAATAGGGAGCCTTGGGCTTTCAAAAAACTCTAGCCACCAGTAGCATATCAGAAGCAGAAAACCTCCTTGATCATGGAAAAAAAGTCAGCTGGAGCCAATATTTTTTCACCAATTAATTACTAAACTATGTAGATGTTCGGCCATTGGCATAATGTGTTAGGGACACATTACTGCCGTTGGGAAGTTGGTGAGCGTGGTAGGCCAGGTATGTCCCGCTTAGTCAACATGAGTCAGCCATTGCCGGGCATTTAACTGAATCAAACATGCAATATGATGTTTCACCTTTGTGGGGCGCTGGACTTACTACAGCCACTGTGGTGCGGAAGAGGAAAAGTTCTTAAATCCAAGGTAGAATGTGCATAAACCTGCGCTCAGGGCCAGATTTGACAGGGAATGCCTACATTTCAGGGTTGCTCCACCCAGTGTGTAACCTGCGTGAGTGCGTAAATGACAGATTTGAGTAGATGGGAGAATGTGTGCAGCTGGAAAAGGGCAGCATGGGACAATATGGCCCATAGTGTACACCGCATTAGTGTGACGTACACCCAAGCAAATTTCATGACTATTATAGCTAGATATATTAAGACTTTTAAAGAACATGTTCACTGTTAAAACCTTTTTTTTTAATTTTTTTTTTTACAAGGGTTACCATTACAAAACGCATCAGCACTGAACCAATACATGAACCAATAAATTCACCACTCCACAAAACTCAACACTTATCCCACAAGATGCAATTACCCTCAAGTAGAGGATTTGCTCTGTGCACTGTGGATGAAGCGTCTCTAAAATAAGCTTCATCAAGCAGGATAACCTTTAAGTGGATGAACAGAAATGAATATTTGATTCTTTGAGAAAAAAAACATTTTAATTTGTTTAGTTGATAACCTGCAACAAAAGTACAAAACTCAATTCTGAACAGGATGAATAAACAAGACTGGTAAAATACGATACAAATACAAATAATTTTGAGACCACATTCTACCAATAGTAGTAATAATGAATACATTTTTTTATGCTTTATGGAGGTTTATGTATAATGGCAAAGATGGGGAAGGCGGCTCCCAAGCACACAGAATTCACATCGTGAACCGAGAGAGTGACAATCAGCTTTTCAATGGCTTAGAGTTGACCACCGAGGAACACAATAGGGCCTCAAACTCCCGGCAACATTTCTGAGCATTCACAGTCGTAGATAAGCCACCTGAGGACAACAGGAAGATAGTTGGTAAAGTTCAGAACATGCAGATATATTTTTAGCATTTCAGACAACTCCTCTTTGAACTTTGATTCCCAAAACCGCGGATGCACTGCTGTGCTATGAATTGCTATAAGCATCGCAACAATTTATCAGGAATTATGGTCTTCAAATAAAAACCCCACAGGTGGGAGTAATTTCACAAGTTCAAAAACACACATTTAACTAAACAAAGCACAGAAATTAAATCAACGAAGCCCGACATCTGATGATTCCTCCATCTGCTCTTCCTGGGTGTTTGCCTGCTGCAGACAATAGTCATGTTCCACTGAGAGCTCAGCACTGGGATGATGGATGAGGGCATTTGCTTCACTCAAGGCCCTGTCTTCTTTGTCCCCGTGCCAATGCTTGCTCACTACTCAGGCGCATCAATGGTAATTCATACAAATGATAAACAGCAAATAGAGGTGAGTTACCACTCATGTGACGTGGAGGTCCAGAGGAGCGGACAAAATGTGATAGGAAACTCGAGAGAGAAAACAGGGAGTTGGAGACTTGTAATATCACTTAGTTGGGCTGTGGCAGGGAAAGAGATGGTGACAAGCCTGACAAGGCTTGGCACAAAACCCACGTACCCTGAGGGACTGCTGTATTGTGAATGTGCTGTACTCTACATCCAAACCAATTAGGAAAGATTGAAACATATGAAACAAAATTGAAAAAAAAAAAAGAAAGCAATATTCTTTAATTTTCACTAGTATACAGAGCACGAACACAACGGATGAGTTTTATTTTGAAAAGGTTAATTCAATATACAGTAAAACCTCAAATTAACGGTCCCGGAACCAACGAATTTAACCGTTAAAATCAGCAGAAACTCGTAAAAGTGTCCGGCTGCAACTCAAAACTCAAAAAGTCTGTTAGGTCCAGAATTGGCTGCTGTTGTTTATTGGTGCAATTAACTAGGGCTGCAACGCATACTCAAATTTTTCAAGTACTTCTAATACAAAAAAATGCTAAAATGCTTGAGGAATTTTCTCTGCCTCGGGGATCCGCTTATTTAAGTCATTCACTGCCAGCCCTCCCTGTTTGATACTGTATCTGTAATTATGTGTACACCTTTAAAAGGGCTGGTGGGGGTGAGTAGTGTGATAAGCCAAAGGAAAAGTCAGTCTGGGATAAGACGCTGTTGGCGTAAGTTGTGGCCGACAGAATCTCGTAAGTTGGTGAACATTTTTGTGTTGCGCAGAGTTCAATAAAGCGACTGAAAGACTCCCTTCCTCTTTGACAATTCTGAGGCCATTACAATACTATTGGTATAAACAGTAGCTGCTTGTTAATAGCAGGAAAGAGTTAATGGTCAAGCTGAGACATCTCACAGTGCTGAAAAAGCACCCTGAATACATTACGTCACGTTACAGTCGTGCACACTAAAGTTGTATATTATGGCGCGTGTACTACCATCATGTCTGCAAGTGGCTACATTTGGAGTCTAGTACTGTAGGAGGAAGAAAGAAAAATATTGCAAGTGGCAAAGTTTGTGAAAAGATTTATTAGGGTAATATTTGTGTTTCCTATCGAGGTCTCTTCATTTTCATCATTTTAGTTTCGTTAGTCGGGTCTAATATAATAAGTGCACAGCCACAAATCTACTGTATTATTATGTCACATCCTAAAATGCTAGTTACTCAAGTGAAGTTGAGGCTCCTTATGCCTTTTTTAATTAATGCCTTTTTATTTTATTTTTTAAAATACAAGAAATTCTAAGAAGAAAAACTGCCAAGTTTAAACTGAAATTTATTTGTTTTCTTGCCTCATTGATATTTCTAGGCAAGAAAATACAGTTTGCTGCTCAATGTGAATTTAAAAAATAAAACAGTTGATTAAAAAAGGAAAAACAATAGGTCGTTTATTTTCAAGTGAAATGGCTCGCTTTTTTCTTGTGTATGCATAATTGGTCTTTAACCAAGCAAAAATATAATTTATCCGAATACTTGATTATTTGATAAAAACATTTAAAAGGATACTCGAATACTAAAATATTCGATAGCTGCAGCCCTACAATCAACAGACAGAGATGGGTAATTCAGGGACTTTCCACTGTTCTTTACTTGAGGGCTTGTCGTGTACACGCATGCATCGTCTCGCGAATATTTTATACTGATATGGTACAGTATAAAGAAGTTTTTTTTTGTGCAGGCCTTCATTCATCCAATCATAACAGAGGTGAGAGAAAAAAAAAAGCGCACTAACCTTAGTACTTGATACATTGGAAATTAAGAAGTTGGAGTTGGGAGTTTCCGTGGCTCGAGTATGTGAGGAATACGGTGTGAAAATACAAACTGTAAGTGACATACATGGCAGTAAGAAAGAAACTAAGGTTTTGCAGTGAATTTACTGTATTTACAATAATTTTGTATGGTACTGGGTGTTTTTATGCCATGAAAAAAGTGCTTCAAATTAACAGACAAATGGCTTTAACGGACGGTTTGAGGTTTCACAGTATAAGAAAATATGCATCAATGTGTCCCATTTAGGACTGTTGCACATTCTACCAATACTAATATAGTAAACTACAAAATATTTCAAACTTGAACTACTGTATAATTGTACCTAGCCTAGAGCTACAAAACCTGGTTACTGAATGTACTAAACACGTAAGTCAAGGTACCACTATAAATCACAACTAGATCAGCTACAACAAACTTATGTTTGAGATCCTAAAGGTGTTGCAGGTCAGTTTTTATTGGGTGCTGCAGGTATTTTATTCAATGGAATGGAATGGACATTTCCTAAATGGGGCTTTTCGATTGCTCTAATAAATCCATGTATCGTGTATTCTTGTCTTTCACAAGTGACATTTTCTTTGAGTGCTTAAACTTTGTCCTTCATTTACATATACATGTCAATGTTGTGGCAGTGTATTATATATTTCTGCAAGTTTGGATCCCAGGAACCAACCACATTTTTAATTCTGACCATGAGCTTAAAAAGTCTGGGAAACCCTGCTCCATATTATGTCTATTTAGTCCCTTCATCTCTGCATTTCGAAAAGCCAAGGGGAGTCCAAAATAATGCCTTTGATTTTTTTTTTTTTTTTTTTTTTTAAACTTACTTAAAATTATTAATTTTTCATTTATCACAAGATGGACCAATGTGTCTATTTACATGACTTGCACATTTATTGTATATACTTGTGTACTGTATACTGAGTACTGCATCTTAGACAAAAGTTAAAACATCAATGACCTCTATGGGGCGTTCAAGGACTGGCCACTGACATAAGTTTAGGTCAAATCAACATTACAACATGACATAAATAATGGGTGCTAACTTACTGCAATTAAATTACTTTAACAAATACTGTTAATGACATGCTTTCTCTAATTTTCTCACTGTCCCAGCTATATGGACGGGTGTTGTCCAAAGTTTGCGTTAGTTTGGCTTTTAGTTATTAACGCTATTAGTTCACTTAAGGCCGGAAAAGTTTGTGGTCTGGATAAAATTTCTGTTGAAATGCTTAAAGCAGGAGGTAAAGAACTTAATAAGATCGTTGTAAAACTATTTCAACACTGCTTGGACTTGAAAGAAGTACCGGCAACATGGAAAGATTCAGAAATAACTTTGCTACATAAATCAGGCGATAAAATGGACCTAAGAAAGTACAGCCCAATAAGCCTCCTATCAATGATTTATAAAGTCTTTGCAAAGATATTGGACGAACTAATTGGAATCAAACTCAATGAAGCACAGCCGATAGAACAAGTGGGTTTTTGTTGCGGTTTTAATACTATGGATCACAAACAGACAGTTCAACAAATAATCGAACGACACGAGTACGAAATGCCTGTGTGTAGCCTTCATCGACTATGAAAAGCGTTTGGCTCATTCACCACCACTTCGATACTGCAGGTGCTGGTAAATCAAAGGATAGAGCCGACCTATATAAACATTCTACAATCAATATACAACGATTCTTCTGGTTCAATACGAATTGATGATGAAAGAGTGCAAATAAGTCCAGGAAAAGGCGTCAGACAAGGCGACACACTGTCTCTGAAGCTATTTACAGCTTGCATTGAAGTATTTAAAAAGCTCAATTGGTAAAAAGAAGGACTAAAAATTAATGGCGCTTATTTGAGCCATCTTTGTTTTCAGATGACATAATTTTATTTTCCTACGATGCTGAACAACTACAGCGTCGTGTTCAATAATTAGACTTAGAAAGCCGTCGCTCAGGTCTGAAAATGAACAAAAACAAAAGAAAGGTCATGTTCAATTGCTACTGTCCACAAAAAAAAGATGTCAAAATGGACGACTAGGTCCTTGACGCCGTCGACAACTAAATCTATTTTGGCCGACTTGTGACAATTGACGGAAATAGAAGCACTGAAGTTGAACGCCGCATAAAGCTTGCTTCCAGGCTTATGGAAGGCTTAGTGTTGTATTCAAAAACAATCTTCCCATTTGCTTGAAGAGAAACGTTTTCAATCAATGTATTTTACCAGTCTTCACTTACAAAGTTAGTGAAACTTGGACTACGAATGCCAAAGTTATACAAAGGTTCTGTGTGACCCAAAGGAACATGGAACGGCATATGTTGAAAATAAGCATTCGCGACAAGATGCAGTTGGATATGACAGCAGACGCGTGTTACAGAGTCAAAAAATAAGCCTCAAATGGAAATGGGCTGGCTACGTTGCCCGAAGAGCTGACAAAAGGTGGACCACAGAAAGTATCAATTGGGTACCACTGGCCACAAAGCGGCCATGGCGAAGACCTAAAGGTAGATGGATAGATGAAATTATTAAACACATTGGAATACACTGGCAACACATTGCAAACTGCCGTAGTAGTTGGAAACGTGAAGAAGAGGCCTTCATCCTGCAGTGGACGCCCAGACTATTTATATATATATATATATATATATATATATACACACATACACTCACAGTATAAAGTATTCAGAAGCACTTACATTTTTCACTCTTTGTTATATTGCAGCCATTTGCTAAAATCTTTTAAGTTAGTTTTTTCCCCCACATTACTGTACACGCAGCACCCCATATGTTGACAGAAAAAAACGGAATTGATAAAAAAAATTTAAAATTTTGATTTATTAAAAAAGAAAAACTGAAATATCACACAGCCATAAGTATTCAGACCCTTTGCTGTGACACTCATATTTAACTCGAGTGCTGTCCATTTCTTCTGATCATTCTTGAGATGGTTCTACACCTTAATTGGAGTCTAGCTGTGTTTGATTATACTGATTGCACTTGATTAGGAAAGTCACACACCTGTCTATATAAGACCTTACAGCTCCCAGTGCATGTGAGAGCAAATGAGAATTTTTAGGTCAAAGGAACTGCCTGAAGAGCTCAGAGGCAGAATTGTGGAAAAGCACAGATTTGGCCAAGGTTACAAAAAAAAAATAATCTGCTGCACGTAAGGTTCCTAAGAGCACAGTGGCCTCCATAATCTTTAAATGGAAGACGCTTGGGGCGACCAGAACTCTTCCTAGAGCTGGCCGTCCGGCCAAACTGAGGAATCGGCGGAGAAGTGCCTTGGCGAGAGAGGTAAAGAGGTAAAAGAGAGGTAAAGATCACTGTGGCTGAGCTCCAGAGATGCAGTCGGGAGATGGGAGAAAGTTCTAGAAAGTCAACCATCACTGCAGCCCTCTACCAGTCGGGGCTTTATGGCAGAATGGCCCGACCGAAGCCTCTCCTCAGGGCAAGACGCATGAACACCCACATGGAGTTTGCTAAAGAACACCTGAAGGACTCCAAGATGGTGAGAAATAAGATTCTCTGGTATGATGAGACAAAGATAGAACTTTTTGGCCTTAATTCTAAGCGGTATATGTGGAGAAAACCAGGCACAACTCATCACCTGTACAATCCAATCCCAACAGTGGAACATGGTGGTGGCAGCATCATGCTGTTGGGGTGTTTTTCAGCTGCAGGGACAGGACGACTGGTTGCAATCGAAGAAAAGATGAATGCGGCCAAGTACATGCATATCCTGGACGAAAACCTTCTCCAGAGTGCTCAGGACCTCAGACCGGGCCGAAAGTTCACCTTCCAACAAGACAATGACCCTAAGCACGCAGCTAAAATAACAAAGGAGTGGCTTCAGCACAACTCACTGACTGTTCTTGAATGAATGGCCTAGCCAGAGCCCTGACTTAAACCCAATTGAGCATCTCTGGAGAGACCTGAAAATGGCTGTCCACAAACGTTCACCATCCAACCTGACAGAACTGGAGAGCATCTGCAAGGAGGAATGGCAGAGGACCCCCAAATCCAGGTGTGAGAAAGTTGTTGCTTCATTCCCAAAAAGACTCATGGCAGTATTAGCTCAAAAGGTTGCAAAAATACTTAAATTATTTTAGCAAATGGCTGCAATATAAAGAGTGAAAAATTTAAGCGGTCTGAATACTTCCCGTACCCACTGTGTGAGTGTGTGCATCTATCTATCTATCGATCGATCGATATCTATCTATCTATCGATCGATCGATATCTATCTATCTATCGATCGATCGATATCTATCTATCTATCGATCGATCGATATCTATCTATCGATCGATCGATCGATATCTATCTATCTATCGATCGATCGATATCTATCTATCTATCTATCGATCGATAGATATCTATCTATCGATCGATCGATAGATATCTATCTATCAATCGATATCTATCTATATATATAGATATCTATCTATATATATATATATATATATATATATATATATATATATATATTCAATGCCACTAAATGTTTTTACAGGTCTGGTCTTGGGTTCTGACAAAAAAAGAAAAAAGCGTGCTGTCTCAGGAACTTAGAAAAATAGCTACAGTTAGAATTTGCCTGATTGTGTTGGCTGATCAATTCCATAATGAACCATGAATAAAGACAGGGCTTATAGTCTTTAACCATTTGCCCCTGATAAATGTTCGTTCAGCTTGTTCTTATGTTTTGGAGATACTGTACTATTACTGTGGAGGCTGTTCTCATGAGAATTTCAAAAAACTTTTGCTATTTTTCTTATTGCTCTTTGGGTAAATAATGGATCTCTCTGGATTTCATACTGATAGCTACAAACATCTGCCGAATGCCAATTCAATACCTGATATCATATCCAGACTTTTATTTGCTTCATTTGTCTTGAAGCAACCAGTAAATGGACCGCACATGCTCAATAAATACCAGTAGTATTGCTGCCCTGAAAATTGAGGTATTGTGCATATTTGGATGTATTCCTACATGCTAAAAGCCATACACTATCATCACAGCTCGATTGTTTCATTACAAATCTATTGTGGTGGTCTATAACAGCGAAATCACAAAACTGTCAGTGTTCATCGGCTAAAAAAATTATTGTGAAATATGTCAGTTTCTGATACACTTTCTGACTAACCTACATGGCATCGCTGTGGGTGTGAGAAGTAGGAGATTAATGAGCCAAAGGCAAAGTGACACCAAGCCAAAGTACTTTACACCTCATTAAACTGGAGGGTCCAGGAATGGAGAGTGCAGAGCAAAGACAACAATAGACATTCTAAAATGTATACCAGGCTGGTTATGGTGCTGTACTTTATCTACTCACAGAAACTAAAATGGGTCAAACATTGTGAGTCAAACGTTGGTACATTATTGTAATTAAATTACTTCACAAACACCAAAACTTTAGAGCATGATTCGACAGAATGCCTGCATGTTTATGCACAACCGTTAGTGCTAGCACTAGCTTGCTAGGCTACGTAATGTTTTGTTGCTTGCTTGCGAGAGGGTATCATATTAAAAGTACGGGAACATACCTCAAGCAAGCCTTAAACGAACGGCCTCTCCTGAGCAGCGGGGACCATCAACACACCCATTCCCCCATTTTGTCCTTATCATACAGTTGGCGCGATCCACTCTTGTTGTTGTTGCCACAGTAATGAGTGTATCCGTTCACATTTGAGTTGACAATATAAAGCCCAATGATCGTAAAAAACGGGATGTGGTGGTATCGGAATACAAGATTGTATTGCAGTAGTCTGACATAGTGCAATCGTGAAAGAGCAAATTTGTTTTGTAATTTGATCCGACCATTACGTGTTGTCTGTCTCAGACGTGTTGTCTGTTCCACACCGCCATGTTTTTTTAAATGTATTTTTTTATAAATAACTTTATTAGCCATCAGATATTTACAGTACTATGTCAAAAGAAACGCGATAAGGCTAAAAATAAACTAGCTTTTGGATTAAAATATACTGTGCACGATGGCGACGCGGAATAAATGTCTTTTGCAGAGACGATCAATGACCGGCAAATTATGACATTAAAGCCGATCAGCATAAAATACTAATTATTGGCCTATACCGATCATGCCGACAAAATCGATGTAAACTCTAATAAACAAACAACCATTCGCACTCGCATTCACACCTACAGGCAATTTAAAGTCTTCAATTAACCTACCATGCATGTTTTTGCGATGTTGGCGGAAACCGGAGTACCCATAGAAAAGCCACCCAGGCACGCAAACTCCACACAGGGGAAACCGGATTTTAACCCAGGTCCTCAGAACTGTGAGGCAGATATGCTAACCAGTCGACCACCGTGCCGCCTGCTCAGTAATATTGGTTACCTAATTAACAATTTCCTGGCAAATGTCTTCCCTGCCCATTATTGGCTTAAAATGTAGCAAAGTATAAGAAAAAACTACAAGTAGAGATTTCAAAAAAATAATATAAAAAGTACAAATATACACAAAACCTACTCCATTACAGTAACACTAGTATTTTTATGTAATTTTTCACCTCCGTCCAATACAGGTAGTTTTCACAATGTCTTTTAGACACAATGTCGGTAACTGTGATTTCCAAGTTAAACGTGTGCTAATATGACCCTTATATGACAGAGCAACAGCCCTGTGGGCCACCTAAATGGAACAGACCCATCAGTCACAAGGGCTTGCCAGCAGCATTGGTGACCTTGGCTGTCGGCCAGTGTTGCAAATGTTCCAACGGCAATGCAAGATTTACTCATATGTGCATCTGGAGTCATACTGTAACTTTAGCCCTGGCAGTCTTATCAAAAACAGACTTTTAATAGGAATATTAAATATCAGTCGCTTATAGCAGTTGGTAACATGTTGACTGTACAATTCTTGCATCACGTCTTCATTTGTGGACCAAACGCAAATACTGTATTCAACTACTGGTATAACTCAGTCTCCTGTCTGCATTTGTTGTATCATATTCTCTCTATGCAGTATAACATTGTCTATGGTTTCAAAAAGCCATCTGGCTGCATGCTGGTCTTTGTGACACAGTGGGCACCACTGTGTTTTCCTCACCATTTCAAACAAGATCTCAGATACTCTTAAACCAATTCTAGTAACTCTAGATGGCTGTGTGATCACATTACCTTCCTGTCCTCTGCCGACGACTTCCCAACAGGCCTCCACAATCAGGAAGTGTTCGAGTGTATCATTTCATCACACTCACTACCACTGTAACCATTTCCAGCAACCAGACAGATACTTTGTCTCATGGCTGGCTTGTGTTTGTAGCCTTCTCAATTTCACCAGTCTCACCCACCTCAGTCATCATGCAACCGCAGACATGATCAATGCTGCTAGGAAGCATTAATGACATCCTATCAGTACGCAAGGGGAAAAAAAGGCGTAGCTGCCTTAACATTACATTGCTATCTTCATGACTTGTGCTTTTAGAAAGAAACATGACCATTTATTGTGGAGGTACAGTTTGTCACAGTTATGGTTTTTGAAGGAGAGGAAGGCAAGGCAAAAACGTGGAGGACCCAAGTGCAGGGAAGCAGGGAGGCAAGGCAGGAGTGCAGGAGTCTCAAAAAATTATATCCCCCCCAAAAAAGGCAAACAAGGAACATGGAAAAAGAAAACTAAACCAAGTCCCACAACAGATAACCAAAGTAACAAAGAAACACTTGACATGACATACTACAATGACCCGACAAGAACTGAAAGAAACCAGGGAACTAAATACAAAAAGGATTGACGAGACAACGAGGAACACTTGGGCAAGACACGAGTGGCTGGATGGAGCTGATTGGTCGACACAAGGTAGAAGGATGACGAGAACAGGTGGCCAGAATAACTAAAATGAGCACACGACATGAACAACATGGAACACAGGAAAACATGAAACAAAACTAACCACAACCCAAACCAAAACACAGACCATGACAGTTCCTTCATAATAATAAATATGCTGTCATATTTTTTGCAGCGAGCAAAGTAATGGGACTGCTTAAATTTTCTGAGCAAGAACTGGAGAAAAACTACCGTATTTTCACGACCATAAGGTGCACCGTATTAAAAGGCGCAGTCCCAGTTACGGGGTCTATTTCTGCATTTAACATACATAAGGCGCACCGCATTATTGGGCGCAGGCATGGTAAAACATACGCTATCTTAAAACATACGGTAGCATGCATGCACGCTAAAACAATGTTTTTAAAAAGGCAGCCGGAGAAAAACTGAGTTCAGTTGTACTTTATTTAAGTATTTAACAATGTACTCACGTTATTTTATGATCAATCCTCATCCATAAATCCATCAAAGTCCTCATGTTCTGTATCCGAAATGAACAGCTGGGCAAGTTCTCCATCAAACACGCCAGGATCCCTCTCGTCATTGTCGGAATCAGTCTCGTTGCTGTGCGGCTCCTCAGAAATGATGCCGGCTTTTACGAAAGCTCGAACAACAGTGCAAGCAGACACGTTAGCCCAAGCATCCACAAATTATGGCGTAAATCGCCCGGCGCTGCCTCCTAGTCTTAACAAAGCTGTGTTCACCATCTGTCATCCAACAGCCGTTGGAGTTCCTTCGTCAAGCCTCCCGGAATGACGGCAAGCTCCGAGTTATTGGACTCAGTCGAATGGTGACTGTAGAGACGCTTCTCCCAGCTGTTCTTTGATCATTAATCCATTGCTCGAGTTGGTCTTCCAACTCGGGCCACCTCGCCTTGTTTCCGAGGAAACTCAGCTTCGTCTTTTTCCTGCTTCATCCACTTGCGAACCATGGAATCGTTGATCTTGAATTTAGTCGCGGCTGCTAGATTCCCATGTTCCTCTGCGTAACTGATAGTTTGCAGTTTAAACTGTGCTTCCTAAGCGTGTCTCTTCGTAGGTGCCATTTTCGGGCATCCTTAGCCAAACCGATGTTGTTTTGCACAATGCACATACTGGCGCTATATACCTACTGGGGGCGTGCCTTTAGTGTCCTCTGTCACACGTACCCCTCCCCCTTTACGTCCGCATGCTGTCCTCAGTCACGTCCGCCTTTCCTCTATATAAGCAGCGTGTCGGCAGGAAATGCTCCCAGTCCGTCAAGCGGAGCACTCATCGAAATCACACAACAACATTTACAGATTTTGGAACTCAGTGCACACATAAGCCTCGCCGCATTATAAGGTGCCCCGTCCATTTTCAAGAAAATTTAAGACTTTCAAGTGCGCCTTACGGTCGTGAAAATACGGTACTAATTGCCACCGTCATTGTGTTCAAAAGAGATGAGAGTAGTTGTCAGCTAAGTTAAAACCACTTGCAGTATTTTCTGGACAAAACCCAGGCTAAGTATAGATATTTTCAGTTACACATGAAAGATAACTTAACCCATAAAAAAACCACTCAAAGCAAAACCACTCAATTGAAAAATCTGTTATAAAATTGGATAAAAACACTTCTAAGTTCCACTTAATAATGGGGAAAAGGTCACAAGTATAGTGTAAGTGGGAGGGGAAAAAAAAGTACTTGTATCAGCTAAAATAGTTATCGCTGTATTATGCTGATATACAAGGGGTGAAGATGCTTTCTATCATATCTGCTGATATTACCCAGGCTCAGTGATATCATTTTGGATAGATAAAGAATATACTGTAGTGATGCAAAGGATCAACAGTTTGTAATTGTAATCTTCTGGCACTTATGGTTGTGTCTCACCTTATAGGCTCTCATGTGACGCATTGATCCAGGTAGTGCAGCATTGCTGTCTTCTATCACTTGCAGCAGCTCCTCACAAACCTTCAGTGGGAGCACCATAGGGTGTCCTGTGGCATTGACCTCCCAGCTGGTGGCGATGCTAAAATGTAGAAAGTGGAAGTGATATATGGTGACTGACAGAGCCATGTTCAGTACAACTACGAAGCTCGAAATAGCTGCAATAAAGCTCATGATGAAGCATTTTCAATGCGGTTTTAATTGAGTCATTTTTAACTATAAACTGCACACAATTATAAGGAAGACATTAAAGCAGATGGATGACCAGCTTATGTGTCGCATCGGTACATAGACGCTTGTGCATGGTGTATGAAGAAAGACTGAACAAGGAAAGATTGATGTGCTGTTGGAATGTCTGTGTTGGCAATCTGTGCCTTTCCCACAAGACAAGTCTTCTCTAAATGTGCCGAATAGAGGAACTACACAAAGGACTAAAATGGATTTAAAGAATTGAGAATATTTTAATTTTTACATTTTGATGCTTAAAAAAAAATATGACACTGACAAAGGCAGTTGTCATATCAGCTAATTATAAGTGAAAAAGGCCCACAAGTCCACAAGTAAATTATGTTAAACAACATAATTATGAAAGCCAGAATTCCGAAAGATTCATTTGGTTTACTTTATAGGAGGCGCATACAAAAATTACATCAATTGACTGTGTCCTCAGAATTTTGTTGAGTGTGTGGAAATTCGTCTTTTTGTCAACTCATTCACTTTTATTAACAAGACAAGTGATTCTCAACCAGGGTGCTGTATCAGACTCGTGTGCCATGAGAGATCATTAGGGGTGCTGCAGGAAATTATCCAATTTTGCCTTATTTGTCTGAAAATTATGACTTATTAAACTGTCAAGCATTTCCGAAAAGCATTATCATTAAACAAAACATAACCATAAAGAAATTAATGATGGTTGTTGTTCAGTCATATTAAAAAATATATATATATATTTCACAAACTCTGCCAGGGTATGGAAATTTATGAGCAAAACTGTACATATATGCAGTCATGCGTACCCCTGTCATATTGGAAAGAAAGTGTTGGCTACACCTTTTTCATAATCTCTAGGTGGCGGTGGCATATTGGAATAAAAGTGGACATCTTTTTTATAACCTCTAGATGGCGGCATACATTTATAAAATGTGAAGGGTTTTTTTTTTTCCTTTTCACTTTCCCCTATACCCATGTATAAGGCGCACTATTGACAATTTTTTGGGGGGAAAAAAATGCACATTATATACGAGAAATTACGGTAGTTTGCTAGTTAAAGCAGAGTGCATCAAATGCCATTGTAACCAGCCATCTCATGACATTCTCTTATCCAAATAGGGCTAATCATTTTATGAAGCCCACCATTTTAGACATGCAATATATAGTATCTTTCCTGCAAAGACACGGTTCGTGTGAGTTGTATTTTTTAACAGCAAGTTTGTCAAAACACTGGAAACGACTTCACTTCCCCATTCTGACTTGACTGCACTCAGCTGCAGGGGAGAGCAGAGTGAATAAAAAACGACGAGTGCTGAGTCAGTTGAAAATAATGAGGGTTGACTCTTCTAGTGGGGTTCTGATATAAAGAACCACATGCAGCCTATCCACCTACACTATTCTAATGCATCACAGCAAGGTATACAGAGACTCAGTGGTCAAAACAAACTGAACATGTGCATCCTAAGTGACAACTTAAAATAAAGACATTTGATGGCAATCTCATTTGCAAAATAATGTAAAATTATGTCTGGGCATGGAACGACAGCACAGTAAAATATTAACTCGCTTATGTACTCTGAAGAAAAAGATGTGTCACTCTGTATGAGGTAACGGGTGGTCAAAACAGATAGTAGCCCCTTATCACCCCGCCCCCGCTACAGTCCCCTCCAAAAGTATTGGAACAGCAAGGTCAATTCCTTTGTTTTTGTTGGATATTGAAGACGGTTTGGGTGTCAGATCAAAAGATGAATATGAAACCAAAGGCCAGAATTCCAGCTTTTATTTCAAGGCATTTACATCTTAAACAACTCAGGACAGAGCATCTTTTGTTTGAAGCCACCCACTTTTCAAGTGAGCAAAAGTATTGGAAAAGAGTAATTAAAGTAAATAACATTTCATATGTGGTGGCATAACCCTTACTTGCAATAACTGCAACAAGCCTGTGACCCAGTGACTTCACCAGACTGTTACATTCTTCATTTGAAATGCTTTTCCAGGCATTACTGCAGCCTCTTTCAGTTCTTGTTTGTTTTTGGGGGTTTCTCCCTTCAGTCTCCTCTTCTTCAGGAGGTAAAATGCATTCTCTATTGGGTTAAGGTCTGGTGATTGACTTGGCCAGTATAAGACCTTCCACTGTTTCCCCCTGATGAAGTCCTTTGTTGTGTTGGCAGTGTGTTTTAGGTCATTGTCTTGTTGCATGATGAAGCTTTCCCGATTAGTTTGGATGCATTTTTCTGTAAATTGCCAGACAAAATGGTTTTGTAGACTTCAAAATTCATTCTGCTGCTGCCATCATTATTTATGTCATCAATAAAGACTAGTGAGCCCGTTCCACAAGCAGCCATGCAAGCCCCAAGCCATGACATTACCTCCACCATGGTTCACAGATGAGGTTAGGTGTTTTGGATCATAAGAATCATAATCTTTTCTTTCGCCATATTTTGGCCTTTCCATCACTTTGGGAGAGGTTAATCTGGGTCTCATCAATCCATAAAACTTTGTTGCAAATTTTTTGTGGCTCATCTATGTACTTCTTTGCAAAATCCAATTCGGCCTTCAGATTCTTTTGCTGATGAGTGGTTTGCATCTTGTGGTATGGCCTGTATATTTCTTCTCTCAAATTCTTCTTCGAACAGTGGATTGTGATACCTTCACCCCTGTTCTGTGGAGGTTGGCTGTGATGTCACTGATTGTTGTCTTTGTGTGTCTCTTCACAGCTGTCACAATGTTTCTGTCATCAACTGCTGCTGATACCTTTGGCCGACCTGTTCGATGTCTGTTGCTCAGTGGACCAGTAGATTCTTTCTTTTTCAGGACATGCCAAATTGCTGTATTGGCTACGTCCAATGTTTGTGCAATAGCTCTGACTGATTTTCCCTCTTCTATCTGCTTCAAAATGGTTTGCCTTTCCCCCATAGACAGCTCTCTGGTCTTTATGTTTGCTTAACAGCAAATGCAGTTTTCACAGGTGAAACCCAAAGCCAAAAACAAGCACTCTTATGTTTAAGCAAGCAATCTAAAAGGCAACACCTGAGCAACTAGAAACACCCATTAGTCACATATTCTAATCATTAAGCCCACTTGAAAAGTGGTTGGGTTCAAATAAAAGGTGCTCTATCCATATATTGAAGGATAAGTTTAGTGTTTAATGAAGGTGTTTCTTCAAGAGAAATTCCACAGTATTTGTGGTAGAATGGTGGCACAAGTGGCTAGAGTATGTGTCTCACAGTCAAATGTTCTCCCTGTGCTTGCTTGGGTTTTCTTTGATAACTCCAGTTTCCTCCCAAATTCCAAAAGGGAATGCATATTAGGTTTATTGAAGACTGAACTGAAAACCATAAATGTGGGTGTGAATGTTTGTCTGTCTATACCTGTATGCATTATGTGATTAAATAGTGAATTGTCCAGGGTGTACCACACCTCATGCCCAAAGTCATCTGAGATCCCCAGAGTCCCTGAACAGTGGTGATAGTGGTAGATCATTGATAAATGTATATTATTGTGACCATCCTATGGTACACCTGAACAATATTTATGCTCTTGAATTAGCGTAGCATATATTGCATGTCTCTGTATGTCTGAAACAAATGTGTTTGCAAATAGGATGCATATTGTGTCTTCTTCCCTTCGTAGCAAATGGGAGGAAAAACTTGTTTGCATTTTGCTGAGCATAAACTCTGTAAACAAAATCTATCAAGGAAGTCTTTCATCCTGTGCTTTCAGTTATGGCAGATAGTGACAAAGTGGATGCATTGAAAAGATGAAAGATTAAGGCAAGAAGGGGTGAAAACTGAAGGAGAAATGTGCAAGTTGTATTTACTTACTCTTGCTGCTGGAGCCCCATATGAGAACATGCTATGAAGAGGAGTTTAAGGGCTCTTTCAGCGCTCAGTGATGGACTATGATGAGTGGGGCTGCTAGCAGACCATTCTGGGACTGATGCCACGATGGAATCGGTGTTCAGCAGCCAGAGCTGCAAGAGGAGCAGACAGGTCACTTCGTATTTAGGATGTGCAAATCACGTGGGCAAAGGACAAATCAAATATTACACATCCCTTGTCACAAAGCAAGATTGGGAAGATACTTGAGGTAAAAAATAAAATAAATATATATATATATATTTTTTTTAATAAACACTTTCACTTTGCATTGCAGTTTTGAAATGTTTAGAAATAGTTTTGCAAAATAAAAAAGCCTGCCAAAAATAAATACATTCTCTAGCTGTACGATATTTTTAAATGATAAATGAGCCCATTAGATTTTTGCAACCCGGAAAACAAGGTAGTGGACTTCCTGTGTATGCTGCGATAACTAGCAAAACAACTGGTTGAGTCTACTCACTGCTTCAACCTGCCCATGTCCACAGTGCAGCAAGATACATATGTGGATCAAGAATAGGCCTCCACAGCCACCTTATGACCCACAATTGAGACGACCCTACCGTGAAAGGATGTCCTACTCGAACCCAAGTGACCTTTGAAGAAGACGGGTTGATGAGATGATCGTTTGAACCTGAACTTGCTAAAATGTTGTTTTCTTTATGGCTAGCCTGGTGTCTTTGGACCAAACTTAAACACATGTATATCTTTGGTAGCCCCTGAAGACATCTTGCATAAAACAAAAGACACCTTAGACATTTAAAGTTCCTACAGGCGCTTAGTCCCGGTCTCATGCTCAGGCTTGGCCATTTACCCATTTCACTGATCACACCCAAGCTTGATTACCTCCAGACATGCTCAATAAAGAAATCACTGAAATAAAACCAGTCTGAAGTTGTCCAAAATATGTCAAAAAGCTGCAAAAAAAAAAACATTATCCAAATAAATTCAAGAACAGATGAGAAATAAAGTAACTGACATCTATCGGTCTGGAAACAAAGCACTTTTTACAGCTTAACGAGTCCAATGAACAACAGTAAGAACCATAATTTAAAAATGGAGAAAACATAAAACAATAGTGAACCGTCCCAGGAGTGACCGGTCTTCAAAAATTACCACAAGAGCACAGTGAGCTCAAGAGCACAGTGACAACTCATCCAGGATGTCATAAATAGAACAAAATCTTACTTTTGCCAAAAAAAAAATAACAAATTTGAATGATTCCCAAGACTTGCCAACTTTCTTCTTCCATACAGTAGGCTAATTGGCCAAAACATTATGAACAGCTGCACAATCAAATGTATCATGTATTTGTGTTATCCACTATGGTTGTAGTTCGCAGTGGTGAAAAACTGCACAGCATCTGTTTAAGAACCATTTCTAATATGTTGACTTGTAGCTAAACGAGGTAACCACATCAGATCTCTTATTATGATGCAGGCTTGTCTCCACAGTGAACTGCCACAAGCCCCGGCCCCTAGATGAACACTCATGCCGCCTGCAGTTCAAATGAAACTGTTTTCAATGACATAACACCTATGAGGGGGAAAAAAAACAAACATCCTAACTTTACTTAAAATCAAATGAGTAATTATAGCAGCATAAATAATAAGTAATTGTACTTTTACTTGATTACAATATTTCAGTACTTTTTCTACTTCTTCTTACCAGTAAGAAAGGTTTCCCACTTGGTGTTTGGACAGAAAAGTGGAATGAGCTCATAGAATTGGAAACCTCTGCAAGCCTTGCTGCTATAGTCCTCTCCAAGAAGAGGGATCTGTACAAAACAAAGTTGATTGTCATTCATCGAGATGTCATTAGTCCAGCTCAATAAATAAATAAAATCCAACTATTGTATATGCATACAGTATATTTGCTAATATTGCATTTTTAATAACCTTTATGGCAGGGTATATTAATTCACAAATACAGTTTAATCATTGTTATTTTATTTATTTATTTATTTATTTTTGGAAAGCTTGAAAAACAAAAAATGACCTTGAATTTATTTGTTGATAATTTCACTGAATGGGCAACTTAAATGAAGCACTCAAAACCCAACAACCCCTCGAGACTGAATGCAACTTTATATTTTCTCCTGCCTTCCTTGCATTAAAAGCCAATGTATTTACTGAGCATTTCTTTGTGATTTTCCCTTTGGCTGCCTATTGGATGTTACAAAAAATACAAATCTTACCTGCTGAATGAAGATTCTGGCTGTCTGTCCCCCACACTGGACTCCACCAACACTTGTGTGATGTACAGCCTCAGGGTCTCTGCAAGACACAGCAAGGACAGCTCATAAAAACCTGAGGATTGTGGTTTATTACTGACCAGTTACTCAGATGAAGCATACCCTGTGTCAAAGCCTCTCCCAGAACTGAGGAACAGCTCATGCAGGACACAAGTACCATTCTGCTGCAAGGTTTCTGTTCATGTTGG
Source organism: Phycodurus eques (assembly GCF_024500275.1). Taxonomy (NCBI): domain Eukaryota; kingdom Metazoa; phylum Chordata; class Actinopteri; order Syngnathiformes; family Syngnathidae; genus Phycodurus; species Phycodurus eques. The sequence continues at coordinate 7,765,509 of NC_084528.1, read as the reverse complement.
AAGCTACAAACCAGAAACATTTTAACACTACATACAGTACATACAGTTTTTGCTTGGACAGCCTTAAAAGAAATATATATTTATATTATATAATATATAATATAATATATATAATATTTTTCCACTGCAACTAGGCTAAAGGAAGACAGTTGTTCTCCAATCAGATAGACATATCAATCTTTGTCCAGAGAGTGCAGGAGTTTAATTTCACCGATGCAATTTTGTCTGGGAGAAATGTGCTGGTGTGAGTGAGGGTGCAGCAGGATTCTAAAAAGGTCCATTAAACCTGTAATTCCAAACATTCAGTGCAGTTTCATTTCTTCTTTTTATCCTTTCATCTCACTGTTAGTGTAGGATGGAGGCAGTATTTTTGAACCTATTAAATTGATAATGAGATTGCCCTGCATAATAAACAATGTCATTATTACCAATGCTTTTTTTTTTTGTCTCCTACTCTTGTCTCCAAAATCCATACACACACTGCAGATATGACGTAATGGGCATTTTTTTGTGGGAGGAGGCATTTTGCAGTGCACACTGAACGACATGGCTCGTGAGACAAACGAAAAACAGCTATGAAATGTGCTGACCGAATTTCACATTTCTTTGCCTTGCACACCTTCGTCATTTATTTTGAGTTGCTTTAATCTTATTTGTTTGCTTCTTACTTCTAACACCTACAGCTATGTAAAAGGTTATTATATTAACTCATGCCAAAGAAAACCAAATTAAGTAATGGTGGTATGCCAGGCAAATAAACTCATTATTTACAGCCCTCACAGCTGCCCCTTTTCACCAGTTTTACAATTGTACAGGCTACACAAATAATAACTAATACGTTTACTACCTCTAACAATGGCTTTGAATATTCCCATTAATTCAGGTCATCTCATTCTCAGGGCATTGAATTGATCGCAACTAGAATGCCCAGTTTTGATCAATTCAGCGCCCTGAGAATACTTCTAACAATCCAAATTCAGGGGTTTTTTTTTGTGCGTTTTATCAAAGCTACACGCTTGCATTCTGACACTGCAGCCTAGAATTCTGCTGGTCTAACACCTTTGGATCCTTGCTAAGTCAGCTATCTTTTTTGGGCTGCACATCACTCACCTTTGGATCTTGATTATCCTGTGAGTCAGCGGGGCTCACTTCCTGGAGAAGAGTCCTTTCACAGCTGCCATCCCTGGTGAGGAGAAAGAAGGTGTCGCCCAGTAAACAATCCTCAGCTCGGGGCAGCATCTTCTTGGCGAAAGGATCTGAATGGCAGCACCAATCGTCCACAATGGCGTTCCAGTTGCCATTTGGGAGAGGAAGCACTCGCTTGAACAATCTGAAGGTAAAAAAACTGCAACATAAAATTCATCCCAAGGCCCTTTTTTGAAAATGGGACATTTATTTACATGGTCAGCCATGCTGTAGAACTGTCTAGAACAGTTTCAAAAACTAAGCTATATTTGAGAAACAGTGTATTTATTGACTGTTTCCAAATAAAACTGTTCACATCTGCTGAGTCAGTCCCTCAATTATTGTAGGTACACAGAAAATTGTTGGTACACCCATGTTAATGAAAGAAAAACCCACAATGGTCACTGAAATAACTTGAAACTGACAAAAGTAATGACAAATCAAAATATACTGAAAATTAACCAATACAAATCTGACATTGATTTTGAATTATGGTTCAACAGACACACAAAAAGAAATAATGAAACACGCCTGGACAGAAATTATGGTAACCTTAACTTTATATTTTGTTGCACAACATTTTGAGGAAATCACTCCAATTAAACAATTTCTGTAATTGTCAGTGAGACATCTACACCTGTTTGGCCCAACAGGTATTTTGGCCCACTCTTATGAGAAAATTGCTCCAGTTGTCTCAGATTTAAAGGGGGCCTTCTCCAGATTCCATTTTTCAGCTCCTTCTACAAAGGTTCAATCAGATTCAGCAGTGCCATGTAAAAGTATTGGCCCCCTTCTCAAATTCTCATATGTTTGCAGAGTTTCCCACTGTAATGTTTAAGATCATCAAACAAATGTAAATATATATATATATAAGACAAACGTAACCCAAGTGAACATAAAATGCTGTTTTTAAATGGTGATTTCATTTAGGGAAAAAAAATATATTTAAAGTAACCTGGCCCTGTCTGAAAAGGTAATTCCCCCCTCGTTAAATCATGAATTAATTGTGGGTAATAACAACTTTTGGTTAATTTTCACTGATCACACCCAAGCTTGATTACCTCCAGATCTGTTCAATCAAGAAATTACTTAAACAGAACCTGCCTGACAAAAATCAAGTCGGACATACAAAGCTGCAACAAAATGACACGATCCAAACAAATTCCAGAACAGTCAAGAAATAAAGTAATTGACATCTGTCAGTCTGGAAAGGGTTACACAGTCATTTCTAAAGCTTTAGGATTCTAGCGAACCATAGGGAGAGCCATTAACTTCAAATGGAGAAATTATGGAGCAGTGGTGAACCTTCCCGGGAGTGGCCGACCTACAAAGATTACCCAAAGAGAACAGCAATGACTCATCCAGGAAGCCACAAAGGAACTCAGGACAACCTCTAAAGAACTGCAGGCCTCCCTTGCCTCAGCTAAAGTCAGTGTTCATGACACAACAAAAAAGGAAGAGACTGAGCAAAAAGGGCATTTATGGCAGAGTTACAAGGCCAAAACCACTGCTGACCAAAATAACATAAATGCTCGTCTTACTTTTGCAAAACAACATCTGAATGATTCCCAAGACTTTTGGGGGAATAATATGTGGACTGACGAGATGAAAGTTGAGCTTTTTTGATGTAAAGCTAAATGTAGCACAGCATTTCAGAAAAAGAACATCCTACCTACAGTCAAACATGGTGGTGGTAGTGTGATGGTCCTGGGCTGCATTGCTCCTTCAGGACTTGGACAATTGCTGTAATTGATGGAACCATGAATTCTGCTCTTTAACAGAAAACCCTAAAGGAGCATGTTCACACATCAGTTTCTAACCTCAAGCTGAAGCGCACTTGGGTTCTGCAGAAGGATAACAATACAAAACACACCAGCAAGTCAACTTCTGAATGGCTTTTATATATATATATATATATATATATATATATATATATATATATTTAGAAAAAAGGTTTTAGAGTGGCCTAATCAAAGTCTGATTGAAATGCAGTGACATGACCTTAAAGGGGCTGTTACTGCTCAAAAACCCTCCATTTTTGCTGAGTTAAAATAGTTCTGCAAGGAAGGGTGGGCCAAAATATCTCCACATAGATGTGAAAGACTCATTGCTTTGGCTCAAACACTGACGGATAGTGCGATCGGACACTGATGTACCTTGACCATAGATCATTTTACACTTGAGACTATGTGAGTCCCAGGATGCACATGTCTGGAAACAATGAGGCCCTGCCCCGGACAAATGAGTCCCTGTAACTTATCAGCACGAAATACAGATACAGTAATCCTCCACTATATCACGGTTTTTGCTTCATGGATCCCGCTATATTGCAGATTTTTTTTTTAGCTGTTACTCTATTTTATATACTGTTTTTACAATATTTGTGTGTTATCCAATGCTCTTGCTCTCTCTAAAAATATTATACAGTATATTTAGGCCTGTCACGATAGCAACATTTTTAAGATATATTTCACAATAAACGAAAGTATCACTGATGGTTTTTTATGGCTCTGATATTATCTATGATCTATATTAGAGCGTAATAATTCACATACATCCTTTTTAAGAACAATTAACTTAAGAACAATTAACTTAAATATTGAAGATTGACACTGTAATGTAGAACAATAAATAAAATATCTTAAATAAAACAAAAATAAAACAGACCCAGGCTCTGTTCACAAAAATTGCACTTAAATATGAAACATTTGGCAGTGGTATAGTCATAAACCCACTAAAGAGACCCCCAAAAAAGTTGTCTAAATTGGACACACCACAGAGGTGTTTTTAAAAAGCCTGCCTAACTTGAATTTAAAAAGAAAAAAATTAAAAATAAATAAAAATCACCATGTATGTAAAATAAGGCCCGCCCTCGAAGCTGAAGGATTGTGAGACCTTTACCTGTCAATCAAATATGTTAGCTAAGTAGCTACTGGCTGAATATTGATAACATTTTCAGCTGTGGTTATGGTTAATAAACAATTAACTTTTCCGTGTATGTGTTATGTGGTGAACACAGTGATCAGAATCACCAACATGTGCTCCCACCAGCTGTGAGAGAGTAGTGCCACCAATGATTTCAGCGACTCTCTCCTCAAACGGGGTTAGGTCCTCTGCACCGGTTCCTCCGCCTGTTTTGGCCACACTTTGGCAGTGGGCAGCTGTCTTCCGCTTCACATCCACCTTAATGTCTGACCACTTCTTTTTTAGCTCGGCGTGTGTGCGCTGTTGTGACTCCACAGCATTGACAGCCGCACACACGGTGTCTCATTCACTCCTCTTTTACTTGTAGTAGCAGTGTAGTGACAGCGTGCCACAGAGGATATATTTGCACACCACTTTATTGAGCAGCGTCTCAACTTCACATTCAGAATTTTGTTTTCTTCATTAACTTGCTCATTTTCTGTTTTTCTGTTCATGCAGCGATTGGGATCGCAGGTGCAGGGTTCATTAAAATATTGTTTGCATATTCAAATGTGGGCATGGACAGGGAGGGGAGGTGGGAGCTACTCCATGATGTGTGCTCAATTCTACGTTGATTGGGATGTGTGAAGGAAATGTGCTTGGATTCAGGCGTACGCACAGATTCATACATCTAGATATTTTTGTGCTTACGACTTTTTTTGAGCGTACGCCATGTTTCCGCAGGAAATCCACGCAAGTCTTTGTAGATGAGGCCCCAGGTCATTTGAATTTCTCGAGCTTATCTACGTCACTAGCGAAGATCTCCGCCTACCTCTCCGCTCCCGAGCCAGCGCTGTAAACATAACACAAGTGTGCTCTCACAAGTGGGTCTTTTACACGGAGGTGGTCTTAGCCAAATATGGACAATGCAGATACAAAACTGGATCTAACAAAAGGTAGCTGTCAGAGGGGCCTTTTCTGGACAGCCCCATGACAAAACCAAGGTGTTCCCCCCCCCCCCAAATACAATTGATACATTTTTTTTTAAGTCCATGTTAGCGAGTCACTCTATGGAGGTCTAAATAGCCAAAACACAGGACCTTTAAGTTATTCCAGTGGCCATTGTGGGTTTTTCTTTCATTAATAAAGGTGTAGCAACAATTCTTTTCATGTGTGTAAATGGCAGATACATTATACTGCTGAGTTGCTTCCTCTCTATATGGTGCTATTTTGCTTAACGCTTGACCTGTCCTCTACAATCTGGCTGCATCTGGAAGGGAATCACTCGGCCTGGGGAAATCCGAATCACATTCCTATATAAAATTAACAAGCAAAGTAGCTTCAAGCACAACTTTTAGATGAATACTATAATTCTACCTGGGAGAAAAAGACTGACAGTTGAATATGTATTGTTGAGGCGGTGAATTCAAGTCCAATCATCGTGTCACACAATGAAGAAAAATCTCAGATTAGCTAAACAGAAATCTCAGCAGTGATAAAACTCCAAATTATAAATGACCCTATTCACTGTACGAATAGCAATTAAAAACATCAGTGAAACAAATACTGAGGGATTCATGGAGCTTTAGTGTGACAGCCAACAGCAGGCTTATTAACTGCAGAGCATTAAGTGACTGCATATCGCAACAACACATGATGTTGTTTTAATTACAAACGTCCTTGGATTTCTACACACTACTCGACATCCACTGGCCCTTGTTAAGTGTGGAGAAAAAACAAGTTTTTGGCAACTTTTAGTAGGTCACTGCTGAGAAATATACCCAGAGGCTAAAGGTCTCCATAATGCAGGCACTGCAATTTTCAGCATATCACACTGCTGACCAGAGAAAGCTACAGGCTTAAGGCAATCGGAGCAATATCACTGAACAACCTCAGGGTGGGAAACGCAATTGTTTTTTAATAGGTAGCGCAGACCTTTATGTCATTGTGACTCTACAACAATGGACAACTTTAGTTCCAGCTCCGCCCATCTATTATTCCTGTGGCCAGCTATCACAGCCACATCTGGGTCACACCATCATTAAAACCTCACTCTTATTCCTTAGGAGGCGCAGTAGAGATAAGAACGCCTTTCCAGTCCCGCTGCCCCTCGTCTTCTCCTTACCTATCCTCGAGCAGCCTTGTCGTACAGCTCTGACAGTAGAAGCAATAAGTCTCCTGAGCCCGCAGTGTTCTTACAATGTCTGAGGACCCTAAAGGAGAACAAATAAATAAATGTGAAATGATTGTAACCTTCTGAAAAGAGCAGAACATTTTTTTAAAATAAATTTTCAGGGAAAGCAGCACAAAATCAACCTTGTCTTGATATATCAATGACTAAAGTTGGCTGTGAGCATGTATTGAGAATAATATAAAATCCAATCAGGTCCTGACAAGAGCTGATATGAGATTTCGGCAAGATATTGAACTCACAAGAGTATTTTGTGACTCTGAGGTACACAGTTTTCTCATAAGATCAAGCTAAACTTTAGGAGTTTCCTCACGATGGGCTAATTATCTTGTGAACAGAATCTTCAATTGTCTTAGTCAATTAGTTCATGTGACAAATAAATGCTCATATAGATTGTGTTCCCAATACCCAACAGTACCTTCAGTCTGGCTATGTGAAACACTTATTTGCAGCCTGAAATGGCGCTCTTGTTCACAGGATTCTCCTCCAGTCGTCGGTACATTGGATTCCTCCACATAGGAGACTCCTGGTGGCAAAATTAAGGTCACCTCATTTGTAGGCGTCCGGATGTGAAGAGAGGAATCGCCACCGGTCACAACCACGCCAGCGGGGTTTCCAGCAACATCTTTCCTAAACAGACAGGAAAGACTGTGTTATATCTGTAAAAGCAAGAGAGACTTCAAAATTTGACTAGTTATGATTATGAAACCAGGAGCTTCACTGCATTCTTCATCTTAAACCCCAAATCAGCACTTGAGTGAACACTACGTTGGGATAAATGCATTGACTCTCAAGTTTCAATTAAATTAAATTTCATGTTTCGGTGTTAATATTCATTAGGATTACAGTCCGGAATATTAGAATTGTTGCTAAAAGGGAACATTTCAGTAGATTTTCTTGTGTGGATAAAAAGCCTCTTCTCTTTGCTTAAACTTGACATCATCCAATATGAACTCATAGGAACCTCTCTCATTATAAAGACATGTAGATTAAGGATCAGAACTAATACTTAATGACTATTCTTGTATGAGGAAGTAGATAATTAGGATGCCTTATTTGCACATTTGTCAAGTACTAAAAAGCATTAGGCCAGTATAAAATAAAATCTTAATCTTAATATCATCACGTAAAAGGGAGAACCTTCCTGTACCGGGCTTTTAGTACTTATTAAATGCTATTACCCCATCTAGTGTCTTTATTTGTGTACTGTACCTGACATCTTTATCAAGCAAGGACCAACCGATCAAAAGGTCTTCGATCTTAAATAAGCAGTCACACGTTGTCCAATATTTTACGTGCATTAATCTGTATAAACAAAGACTAGCAACAATTCAACTGCTATTTGAGGAAAAACTCCAAGGGACAAACAAATAATTATCTACAGCATTACTGCATCACACGAGGGATTCGGGCAGAATGGTAATGATACCAAATGAGTCGAGTCTCGAGTTCATCAGGCAGACTTCGGTTAGCATAGTTTGTGTCTAATTTAATACTGTACGTCGTAGAACAACGCGAATTAACGAGTACAAAATTAACAAACTATCAAAACAAGTACTTACCGGATAATTAGAAGTCCACTTTGAAGCCTTGTCCTTAATTCGAGGAACACTCCAACTCCGCGTGTTTTGACTGGCATCTCAAAGTCGGCCATAGAGACTGCAGACTACATACAAATATTAGCTACAGCTTGCGAAAACCTTTTTTTTTTCGTTTTCTTTTTTTTCTAGTGTGCTATTGTAGCATTAAGCCTGCAACGCGACCGCCGGACAGAGCACTCTTATGAGTTTCCACATCCTGAACAACAGCGTCCGTTCAAAATTTTCAATGTAATATATTATTTGTAATTCTCCAATCGTAATAATAACGTACAAGTACATGTAAATGAAGTTTTAAATATAATTTCATTATTCACACCTACCAATAAAGTACAGTAAGTTGAATTATTTAAACAAACCGAGAGTTGGCGTAATTATTCTTTTATTTTGATAACTTCATTTGTAGTTTCCGTATTGTATAAGCGTTTTGTGTGATGAACTTTACAGCACCAAGAGACGGAACACGTCCATGCGGAAAAGCGGCTTGAAGGCTCCGGTTGGATGTCCTGCGAATCTGCAGTGCAGTCTGGGAGCTGTCATTCCGCCGCCTTTGTACGTCTGATGATGAGCTCGTGGTTGACGATTTGCACACAGCGGGAAGAAGCACCGGGGAAATATGTATAATATATCCAGCCATTGTTTGCTTGACAAGAGACTTAAACGTTGTGAGACTTAAACGGGCCCTTCCTTTACATCTTCTTAGCAACCTGTTAGCAAATGTTGTTAGCCCATTTTAGCCAGCGAACCGGTTTCATGTTTGAACGACATTTCTCGTCCACTAAGCAATGATGGTAAGCTATTTTATATAGCAATTTCAATTTGGTAAGTTATTGTGTGCGTTAACTGTCAAAACCTGTTCTAGTCAAAACAGTTAGCTGTTAGCCCTGTAGCACTACTGGAAGAGAACCCTGTGTACATAAGGGACTGCAGGTGAAGGAACGTTCTTCTGTCGTTCTAAGATTTTCATATTACAAAATGTGTGACATGTGTACCGTTGTTCCATCCTTACTTAGGATGTTGCTGAAGCTTGAGTTGGACTGCTTAAATGACAACAAAGCAACGAGCTGCCCAAAAGTATTGCCCTCTTAACTGCTTTTTTTTTTTTTTAATAAGTATTGTATGTCTTATAAAATGTCCAAATGGCCCATTCTCAATGCTCGATGCAATCTGGTCACAGCTGTTTATTTGTAAGGCCTTGATACTGATATTTAGCCCCCAGCTTTGTATTCCCAAACCCAAGGGTTTTATCTGTGGTTTTTCAAGTTAGGTCGTGTTATCAGTAACCTACCTACCTAGCTGCCTACCATGAAGTGATCAGCTGACATTATTCCTTATTATTGTTGTACCTGCACTGCACTGTAAATGAATACTGATGCTGAACTGTGGTAGTTCACATTTTGTCCAGCAGAGTACGTCCTTGACATAATTTTCAATTAACTCACGGTAGCCAACCTTGGCATCAATAGTATGGTATCCCCCTTTTAAAAGTATTGCATTGCACCGAGTGGTTCTTCGTTGTTTCAACTCTTTGTTTGGAAAGACTGGGTGACATTGTGAAGGTTCCAGGAACAGGAGCGTACCCGTTGTCTCTTTCTTAGACCTGCCTAGCTATAAAAGTGAAGCAAAATATATGGTCCGGTCTACAATATTGTCATGTCTGCTTGAATCAGGCCTTGCTCCACACATGATAACTTTAAATAACTAATTGTTTGCTGTGTTTTTGTCTCCTTGTGTGGCTTTGGTACAGGTGTGACGTACGTATGCCTGTCCAGTGTTTGACATTAGCACAATAGCCACCCAGGAGAATGAATGCAGAGGAAGTGGAGCTGCTCAGTGACTCCAAGTACAGGAACTATGTGGCAGCGGTGGATAAAGCCCTTAAGAACTTTGAGTACTCAAGCGAGTGGGCAGACCTCATCTCTGCTCTGGGCAAGCTCAACAAGGTAATGTTTTGTAATGAATTTTTCTATTTTTCACTGCACTGGTTCACAAGTAGAGAACTAAAAGATGTTAAAAACATGCAAATTTACATTGACTTTCAGACCCAAGCAAATTCTGTTTCCTCAATTAATCACCACTGACATTGCCACTAGGTGGCTGTAATCACTCTTAATTTGACTGATACCACCATCAGAATCAGGATCAGAATTATCTTTATTTGCCAAGTATGTCCAAAAAACACACAAGGAATTTGTCTCCGGTAGTTGGAGCCACTCTAGAACGACAACAGACAGTCAATTGACAGACAACACTTTTGAGACATAAAGACATGGACAAAAAACAGTCACTGAGCAATAAAGGGTTGCTAGTTATCTGGCAATGCCGGTACATTTATTTATTTTTTTGACAATTGTGCAAAAAGGGCATCTGAAAACTGAAAGAAAACTTATTTTATGCAGTGGTGTATTATAGAGCAAAAGTTGCTAAACATTTCAACATTGACCAGAAACACTAAAGGGTCTGGAAAAAACAAACTGATGATCTGATGACAGCTGACAAGAAGAGAGTCGTGTTTTTTTATCCTCTCAGGTGTTGCAGAACAATGCAAAATATCAGGTTGTTCCCAAGAAGCTGACAATAGGCAAGCGGCTGGCCCAGTGCCTCCATCCTGCCCTGCCCAGTGGAGTCCACCGTAAGGCCTTGGAGACCTATGAGATCATCTTCAAGATCATTGGATCTAAGAGGCTTGCCAAAGACCTATTTCTTTATAGGTAATTGTTGTTTTTACTGTTGTCAGTGAAGTTACATTGGACACACTGAACATAACTAACGTCACATCATCTTCTACACTGCAGCTCTGGGCTTTTCCCTTTACTCACCAATGCTGCCATGTCTGTAAAGCCTGTTTTGCTGGGCCTCTATGAGACTTACTACCTGCCTTTGGGCAAGACGCTGAAGCCTGGTCTACAGGGACTCCTCACTGGAGTGCTGCCTGGCCTTGAGGAGGGATCAGAGTTCTATGACAGGTGAGAAAACTGTGAGTGAATTGATGCATGGATACATCAAGGTGGTACTACAATAATGGGAGAGAGAGAGATTTCACAATGTGAAATCATGAAAACGCTTGAAGTTTGTCATACGTTATCTTGTATTGTACATTAAATCTGTATTTAAAATATTTGTTTCAGTATGTGTTATTTTGTTTTTATAATTACAGAATGCTGAATTATTAAATGCATTTTCAAGGTGCTTCAATTACATTTTGTAAGAGTATGACTAGTATATATATAAACTGATTGTTCTCAGAGAAATAGCATGATCTGCCACATTTCAACTTGCCTATCTATATATCTGGAAAAGACTCACATGTGGTCACAGGTCATGGTGCTGTGCCAAAATTGCACTGCATAGCGCAACATCATCAAAGCCTAATGAATGTTTGATTTGAATGCAGTCTGTATTATTGTCCTGTATGAATTCCAGCTTTGTCTTATGGTGGGGTGTATTATATGTCAGTACAGTATAACAAGCACTCTGTCTTCGCTACAGAACCAACAACCTTTTGGAGAAGGTGGCAGCAGCAGTGGAGCAGTCTGCTTTCTACAGTGCCTTATGGGGCAGCATCCTGACCAGCCCCGCTGTGCGTCTCCCAGGGGTGTCCTTTGTTCTGCTGCACCTCAGTCGCAAGCTCTCCATGGAGGACCAGCTCTACGTCATGGGCAGTGACATCGAACTCATGGTACGGGCTCAGTTTTGCAAAATAGTTCATGAGAGTGCGTGATACTTAATATATACCTTTGATCCCAAGTTTTTTTTTTGTATCTGATGGATGGGTATTTTAAAGCAGTTCCTGAAGTGCTTATTTGGAAAGTTAATGATAATGTTAATTTTTTGTTTCTATTCATTTTTGTTTCATGTGGGTGTGTGATAGTATAGTGGGTCATTCTGCCAGCGTGGGATCGATTCTGAATCAATGACTCTGAATATGGACGTGAATGGTTGTCCCTCTCTATGTGAAATGGCGATCCAAGGTCTTGTCAATTTTTTATCCAAAGTCAAATAGGATAGGTTCTAGCTCCCTGCAACTCTGAATTGGTTAAGCAGTATTGAAAAGGGATACTTTGGGTGAGAGAGGGAGACGGAGAGAGACAGAGTGCCTTGTCTGAGTAAGCGATGTGACCGCTTATAGTTTAGCTAGCAGTGTTTTTTCCCCAAAATAAAACCTTTATTTAAAATTCTGTAACGATAATAACCACTAAAAGTATTACCATATTGTTAATTATTTTCAAATACTGTACTGTTTAGCACATCTGCCTCACAGTTCTGGGGTCCTGGGTTCAAATCCCGGCCCCGCCTGTGTGGAGTTTGCATGTTCTCCCTGTGCCTGGGTGGGTTTTCTCCGAGCACTCCGGTTTCCGCCCACATCCCAAAAACATGCGTGGTAGGTTGATTGAGGACTCTAAATTGCCCTTAGGTGTAAATGTGAGTGCGAATGGTTGTTTGTTTCTTAAATCCTGATCGTGTAAAGCCTACTAAAAACATTGACACCCCTGGGGTGACTGTATTGTCTATTATATACATTTGTTTAAAAAAAAAAAAAAATCCTCTCAATATTCTGGCTTTAGCAAATAGAAATATTGTTGGTAATCCTAATTGATTTTCTGACATGAAAGTCAGAAAATCAATTAGGATTAAGTCAGTCAGGGGGGAAAAAGCGTTTGTGTCTTTTTATACAAAGCCAATACTGTATTTGCTGTTCCTGCTGTATAGGCTTTGGCCTTTTGGGCGCAGTGTATTGCAATGCATGCATGGAGCTGCATATTAAAGTCCAAATATATCCATCCATCCATCCATCCATTTTCTACCGCTTATCCGAGGTCGGGTCACGGGGGCAGTAGCTTTAGCATATAAAGTACAAATATTCAATGTGTATAATTCTTATTGTTGTTTGTTTAGTTTTACAGTAAACACCAACTTGGGTGTCAATAAACAGCATAAAGCACACTCTGAGTAGGCAGAAGAACATGCGTCACATGCTTGCTACAAGCAACACAGGGTGCGTTCAGGGTGCGTTAACAGCACAACAACTTGCATATACAACCCGCGCCGCTGCACATTTCTTGATTTTCTTCGATTATAACATTTTTATTATCATTAGAAGCCAAAATCGAAATAACGATTAAATTTAGATTAATCGCCTAGCCCTGCAACATAAACTTTTATAATAATAATTTGATTGATCAAAGCAGCGTGAGCCACAAAATACATAGCCAGGTTTGGCACTGGTTCATGAAACCTCTTACCCAATGTGGCTAAACAGTATAAAAAATCTCCTAGCCACACTTGTATGTAGTTACTGTATACACAACATCATGTGTGTTTAAAGGTTTAGCCACACTTTGCCAGTTGTCGTCAGTGGAAACTGAGCCTATAATCTTTAACGATGTCGGCCCAGTTAAAACTACCTGGTCATCAATCAGGAGTAGGGCTAAACGATTTGGAAAAATACTTTTAATTGCTAGTTATTTGTAACATTTTCCTTTAAACAAATACTGCGATTGCGATTTAGCATGTGATTTTTCGGGAGGAAGTTTTTCTTCAGCATTATTCAGTAAACACAATAAATAAATTATTATATCAGAATCAGAATCATCTTTATTTGCCAAGTATGTCCAAAACACACAAGGAATTTGGAATATAGTTTGACCAACACAACTTTGGATATAGTCAACAGACCTTGGACCCCCAAATGACTAGCTAGTGACGCCCTGGTTCAAGCCAATGCCGCCGCTCGGCATGACAACCAAAGTGGATTAGCGGCTCGTGCATTGATGAAGGGAGCTAGCTAGCTGCAAGAACCAATATGAATTGCAGGACACATTGACCAGCCCGTGAGCCTGACTGCTTAGCCAGCAGCAGCTTGACGGTGGATTGAAGCGGGCCCAAACTAAATGGGAAATGGGCTTTCACTTTTATAGCACTTTTCTACCTAAGGTACTCAAAGCGCTTTAAGAGTGTCTCCTCATTCATCTAGTGATGATGCAGCATCAGGAGCAACGGAGGGTTCAGTATCTTGCTCAAAGATACTTGGACATGGTTACAGGGGCCTAGGATTGTACCCACAACCTTTGGGTTGAGAGATGAGCACTCTACCACCAGAGCCATGCCACCCCCAGCTAAACTAGTAACACAGTTCACACACGGCAGAATGAGCGCGCTCACTCTTATCAGGAAGGGCTTTTGAGTTTTGGTGCAGGCAATTTTGATTTGCCAACGTGGCAAACGTGGACAATATTTGCTTCGCCACATGCTTTTTCAATTAGCCATTAGCAAAGTGGTGAACGGGCAGCGCGAACCCTGCATAACTATCAATAAAGAGTTAATTGATAAATCATGCCCATCCCTAATGTGTCCGTACATCTGTGTTGTTTTTCTCATCAGGTGGAGGCTGTCAGTACATCGGTCCAGGACTCAAGTGTTTTGGTGCAGAGAAGCACTTTGGATTTGATACTTTTCTGCTTCCCCTTCCACATGAGCCAGGTGAGACAAGCTGTCGAAGCAATTTGGATGAAAACTAATGGGCTTTGTACTAGTTGCGGTAAGATAGTCATATATGTTTTAACATTGATGTTAATTCCGAATTTTAAATTCAGTGCCAGGTAGAACTAGTTTCAGCTACTATTTCTGATATGAGTGTATTTTTCATTTAGGGCAATCTCAGAGACAAAGTGACAAGCCTTAAAACTTAAACTTCACGAGTTGGGGTGTGAAGGGGTTTCTTGGTTCTACAGTATTATGTATACGATAAATCAGTTGCAATGCTTTGTTCTATTGTGCTCAGGCTACTCCCCCTGACATGATAAGGATCCTCTCAGCTGCTTTGCATGTGGTTTTGAGACGAGACATGTCCCTGAACCGCAGACTCTACGCGTGGCTGCTGGGTGCGAAATACACACAAAGACTAGCCAGTATAACAGGTTCAAACTCATTGTGCTTGAATGTCGAATGTAGACACACTCGTATGCTTAATGTCAACTCATATGCTGTACTAGAGGAACATATACTATTAACTTGTTTACAGTATATGGCATGAACCAACAGATTTTTATTTGAAGCAACACTGACTCAAATGAGGAATTTTACTTGGCAAATTGTAGGAATGCCAGTTCTTGATATTCACACAATGTGCCTTGTGCTACCTTTTTCAATTTTGAGAAAACTAAATGTGGTTCTTATTTCGCTTTCTTCTGCTTGCAATTTTCACCTTGGATACACATGCTGGTAAGTGTCTGCATCGCTATGGATGTATCAAGCTTTAAGTTGTGTTTAAAGCGCCTTACGCCTGGTACACACATAAAGATAATCGGGCTGATTTTGTCCCTTCCTGACCAAGGACGACAAAAGCCAGACTATTTTATGTTTTATAAGATTATCTTATCAGATTGGTCTGAGGTTTGTTAGGAGTGACTTTTTCTGGAATTGTTTTTGTTGGTGGTGATGTGTGATTATCGGAGCACACTGACACAGTACAAGCAAATCTGTTAAACGTGTAGTTTTTTTTATCTTCATTTGTGGGGTATGTACCAGATAAACAATTTTTCTGGAAAAATTCACAATAGGGTCTGAAATGGTTTTGGGCCGACAATCTTAAATATTAAACGTTCAATATTTACGACCAAAACTCTTCATGTGTTTGGGGAAAGCCAGCTACTCCTAAATTCTAACTGCATGAATTGTGATGTGATGATTCAAGAAGTGACCTGACTGGGGAACAAAGAAGCGGCCGTAAAAAAACAAACCTCCTACCCGATGTTGTATTTTGTATAAGGGGTCTTTATTGACAACATCACTGTTTTGAAACACTCCCGCCACAGCTCTCTTTGGCAACACTCTGGGAAATATCCGGTAGTGTTTTTTCTTCACTGAATTTCTAGGTTGGTGGTGGAACAGAACCTTTTTATGGGTGATGTTTTGTATTTAGATTATTGGAGCACACTACACACAGTACAAGCAAATCTGTTAAATGTGTAGTTTTTTTAATCTTCATTTGTGGGGTATGTAACAGATAAACAATATTTTAAGATTTGACTCTTTTGCTCCTGCTAAAGTTGTTTTCTCTTCCAACATAACTGTGAGAGTTCTGACATGATTGCTATCACTTTAGATGAACTATCACCATGAGTTTTGGCCCATCAATCATTAATTACCTCTGAACTCAGAAATACTCTTCTGGAAACACCTTTTAAAATCTTGTGCATCCTTTTTAGAAGAGAATGAACTTTTGAGGCTGCAAAGCATGGACTAAGTCCATATTTCATTTCCATTTTCCGTTAGTGTATGTGTAACTGTCGGAAGCTTATGGCCATCATGCTGTTGTCTATAATTGTGGCTAATACTCAAGGGCTTTTGAGGTCAACGTTTCTTTGTCTTATAACACTTGCACACACGCAAAATTACAGTTAAGTGGTTTCTTGCGGATGTTTACAATCATCACAGCAATACAACCATCACAGCAGTAACAGTTTGGATTTTTTTTCCAGCCACATGTACAAATGTGCTTCCAGTCATTTTCAACGACTTGTGCTTTTTTTTGTAGGTTTTGACAATGGGTTGAAAACAGGCCCCCGCACCACTCGACAGAGCAACCCAGAAGAGCACGCTTGCCACTATTTCAACACCTTCTCAAAAGACATGCTTGTCCAGGTGGGCTTTTGCATTGAATTACAATATAGATCAAAATAAATCTCGTGGCAGAGAATTTGTTCATGTTTAAGAGAGTTTGTGTGTGTCATGGAGATGCCACTAATTTAGCAGATTTGTCTTTATGATCTGGTTGTTTTGTTATTCTTGCCATCTCTTTTATGAGTTGTCCAGCATTACACATCCTCTTGGGGTTTTTGTATATCATGCTTCCTTATGCTCTTGTTCCTGCAGCTAATTTTTGAAGTCCTCTTTGTGTCTTTAAACTCTGTTAAGCCATATGCTTTGCTGTGGCCCTCCAGGGGTTAGAACATATAGCACACAGAGGAACCAGGAGGCGAATTTAGTTTTAGAAAGTATTTTTGTTTTTGTCATTTGCTCCTGTGCCATCTGCTCTGAGGTAGTTATTGGAACTCCATCCATTGGGAGAGGGTTGGCACTACAGGGACTTTTTTTATTTTCTTTTGCAGGCTTAGCTCATGTGGCAGACGGAGCGTGAAACACATGAAAAAACAAAAATGATAGAAGGGTGTGCAGGATGTAATATTGGAATTTGTTCTGTCAAATTTTGAAATCAAGGTATCAAGTAGTGTCTCTGGATTTTAAAAATATGTCTCTTCCTGTTACATTGTGTGTGTTTTCAGGCAATGGTGGGGATATTGCAGGGCAAAGCACGAGGCGGAGAAGAGGAAAGCATTCTCATGCATGACCTCAAGCCATTTCGCATCCTCATCAGTCTGCTTGACAAACCAGAGCTTGGTAACAATATGTCGATACAAGGCAGTTAGGGCTCTTAATATGCTGCCCTCCGGTGCCTAGCTAGTGTCTTGCATACTTCTCTCTTCAGGTCCAGCAATCTTAGAGGATGTTCTGATCGAAGTGTTTCGTACACTGCACACACAGTGCAAAACTGAGTTGGACCTCCAAAACCAGAGTTCCTTCAGCAAGGACCACACACATCTTAGCAAGTTAGTCCAATCAATCACTTCCTCTTGTTACATGCTTTATCATATTTTGAATTGATTATATAATGCAAATGTTGGTCCACTAATTCCTTTTTAGTAAACTTCGGGAGAACAAGAAGACAGCAGAACTGATTAAAACAGCCAATCTCCTTTTCAACTCTTTCGAGCCATTCTACATGTGGGACTATATTGCTCGCTGGTTTGAGGAGTGCTGCAGGTTTATATTTGGAAATGAGTGTTTAACATACATCATTGTATTTGTTCTGATAAAGTACACTAAGTTACATTAATGATTTACTAGTTATCCATGAATGACTCTAAATTTCAATCATTAATTTCCCTCAGTTGAAAGGATGTAAATGCTATCACTTTGTCTTTATGTAATAGATGCATTTTATTAATTTGCCAAATTTGCAAATTTGCATTGATGGAAACCCATCTCAGAGATAAGATTTTTCACTCTACATTTAGCTTATTCACCAACCAACAGACATCATATGGCTTCTTTTGTAGGAGGACACTGAATGTGCGAACAAGTATTCTAAGGCATGCTGGGAGTTCAGATGCCCCAGAGCTCTCCTTGATGGAGTTCTGTCAGCTAGTTGATTTCCTTTTGGACGTTGTTTCCTTGGTAAGTTTACTCCTGTTGTGTTGTCCATTTATCTTTTGGTGTTTTCTACACCATCCATTTCTTTCTCTCGTCTTCACTTTATTTTTGATATAGCTGCCATTATGTACAGATAGTGTGTTCTACATTCTTCTTTCATTTTTTAGGGACTGTATTTAATATTTCACATTTTAATCATGTTTTTGTTATAGTTGTCCGGTTTTGTATAAATATAGTTTCTGTATGATCAAGTTTCCTTTCCCTTAGTGTACAGATTTCATTTCTCGCTTTGTTTTCATGTTTCTGTACCACATTGGCTCCATGGTTTTGCTCCTCTCTATGCATTGACATTCCCTTCTTTCCTCGCTCTGCTTGGACTCTTAGTCTATTTCATGCCTTTTCCCCCACCCTTTTTAGCTCATTCACATCCTCTACTGTTTTTTGCTTAGTTCCCTACCCTGAACAGACAATTCTTAGTCTTTGGGATGTTACTGCCATTTTTTAACGTCTGTGCCGTCGCTCTTGTTTCTTAGGTGTGCAACGCACCACACAAGCACAAACTTGTGTGCCTAGTTTCCTTCCAAAATATATATAGAAGATTTTTAAACTGATGCACAGTTTACAAATCTGCTGTCTGTACTGTATTTCCAATCCGAACAGTTTGGAAATCCTTGTTTATTACCCAGTTTTAAGAGTGTGTGCGTGTGTTTTGGACTCTGGCAAGAGAGGGGTATGATTGTGGCCTGTGCTCCGCTTGCTCCTGTCTGTTCAAACTATTTGCTCTTTTTCCCTGAAGCCTACTAGAAGCATGAGGGTAATCTGCCAGGTAAAGTACTGCTCTTTCCTGCTTTTTCACCTCATCCTGCTTCACTGAGGCTACGATAGCATTCCTGCAACATCCGACCAACATCCATTAGGCCTCTGTTGCTACCAAGCTTTGAGTGATCATTTCTTAATAATGGACTGACCACTGTACTCTAACTCCCAGCTTTATGTCGAAAAGACGCACAGACAATAACAATCTCATGCAACAAAAACTCATCCTTGTTTGGTGTGGATCTTGTGACAATGAAATCTTTGCCCAGTGTCTGTTTTTTTTTTTTTCTTAATTGCATGCCATTTTATGCCATTGTCTTGCACACATATCTTTAAAGAAATATGGCTACAAACCATATTTTTATTTATTCCATTGTTTTTTTATAAGATTTTTCCAAGTTAATGGCATTTTGCTTGTTAAGGATAATATATATTAATATAAAGTATATTATGAGTTTTAACCTCCGTGCACAAATGACAATCAGGTATGGAATAAAGATGTAAATCCATTTTGCTGTTTGTAGACGTTATAACAAAATAATTTTAAATACAAATAGTAATAAATAAAAGTGAATATGTAGAACAAAAATGGAAGAAAGGTATGTATACTGATACTATAGTTGTTACGCCATTGTTTTGACTTACTAGAATGACTCCCAACACTCTTGCTCACATTCATCTGCAAGTAAAGGTATACTTAAAAATTGGGGGGATGGGGCGCTGAATGAATTCTGCATAATTTTAAGTTTTTGCCTCTTAAGTTCATTTTTGTATCAATGTTTATCATTGCATACCGTACATAACATGGCCAGGTGTTGACTGGATGAGTATCATCTCCAAGTCCCTATGAGTCTATGAGAGGAGAAAAGATGCTTAACTTTCGAAAAGTGACATGTTGTGTATGATTGTTTTTTAAAGACATTTTTACATCTATGGTCACATATTCTAGGAGACGTACATCGAGATCCAGACAGAGCATCTTCCTCAGCTATTGCTGCGCATGGTGGCTGCGCTAACCTGTCACCTGCAGACCTTGGGGCTTGGAGAGCTCACTCACTGCCTGTGTCTCTGCTCCAAGATCCTGAGCAAAGTACAACCACCATTAGTATCCCCTTTGGCTCTGCCCAAAAGCACCCAGGGGCAGGGCCTTTCCGGTTTCCGTGGAAATTCTTCAGACGTCATAAAGGATAAAAACGATGATAATGGAGTGAGTACAGTAAAAGCATTGACATATTCCACATGATTTACAGTTCTCAACAGGAGTACATCCAAAATTAGGTAGACAACTTGGAGTTTCCTTTCAGAAATAATATTTTCATACTATACTACATGTTATAAATATAAAGATGATGAAAAAATTCTAACAAGAATCCAACCACAGGTGAGTATAATAATCATCAAGATGTGTAAAATATTTCTTGTGTACTAAAGTTTTGTTGAGCACTGTAGTTATGTCTTGCGAGAGGACCATTTCTGAAACTCATCCAGCCATGCCTTAATGAACCTTGATTTGGCCCGTTGAGTACAGTCATGCTGGAGCAGAAAACAGCCTTGATACTATAGGGAGCACTAAGGGGCCTAGCACAACTGCTGAATGATCAATTATTTGATTAAGGGATACATTTTTATATTGCCTGTTTATATAATGTTTGCATGTTCTCCCATTGCCTGCGTGGGTATACTCCGGGTACTCCGGTTTCCTCCCCCATCCCAAAAACATGCATGTTAGGTTGATTGAAGACTCTAAATTGCCCATGGATGTAAATGTGAGTGCGAATGGTTGTTTGTTTATATGTGCCATGCGATTGGGCGGCGACCAGTTAAGGGTGTACCCCACCTCTCACCCGAAGTCAGCTGGGATAGGCTCCAGCACGCCCGCAACCCTAGTGAGGATAAGCAGTATGGAAAATGGATGGAGGGATTTGTGTGTGTGTGTGTGTGTGTGTGATATATATAGATATAGATATATATAGATATATATATATAGATATATCTATATATATCTATCTATATATATATATATATATATATATATAGATAGATATATATAGATATAGTGGTCATACAGGATAAGTGGCACGGATGGCCAAAACTCATTAAAAACAAATGCTCCATGCTCATAAGCATGGTCTTACTCAGGTCCTCTAACAGATGAAAGTTGTTTTGTTACTGCTAATCCCAGTTCGAGTCTCTTGACCCATTTTTCCTAAGTTACCCCCCAAAAAATATATAAACAATAAAAAAGAAACAAAAAAACCAGTCAGTTCAAATCAGTCCACGCTGATCATTTCAGGCTCTAATGATCTGGTTTGGACCGAGTAGTCCCACTAATAGCCTGGCCATCCCATGTTCCCTCGAGACAAAACATTTGATTACTCGTTGGCTGTCCTGGTCTTCCTGGTCCCTGCCCAGCATTCTGGTTCTTTAAATGAGTGTGAGCTTACTGTGGCATGATGTAAGGATTCAGTCAATCTGTCCCATGTTCAGAGATGGATTGGGTTACACGGACTGAGCTGAGCCCGTGAGGAGTAGAAATAAAGATGATGATTTAACCAACAGCTGAGCCCAGCTCCCCTGTACTCTCTTTGGAAGTAGAGAAGAATAAAATACCCTGTACCTATCTCCAACAGAGTGGAAAACATACCACATACATCCAACAAATACTTTTAACAGCCCCTCCACCCACCCTGAGGAGCATATGGATGATGTGCTTACCTTACATGCCACCTGAGTCCAAGCTCCAAAATGTGCCTGCTGCCTTTATCAAGATAAATCCCAGGATACTTTCATTCGACCAATGACTGAAAAGAAAAACAGAATTGTTACAACTTGTTGCACTGTTCGTGGTGTACCATACATGTCTACATGAATCCCTCTTGTCATATCAACAGCTGTGGACAACCGCTGCAAGTATTGGCGCCATGTTTGTTCGTATTTTTTTCAGGAACAAGCATTGCTTCATCAAATGGAAAGATGTGTTGAATATGTAAAAAACAACAACAAAAACAGTTAGCTTTAACTTACTGCTTATTAGTTAATGTGTGGATTTCTGTCCCATGTGTTGGTAGCACCAATTAAACTAAAAATGGAAGGGATTGAAGAGATTATTAAAGAGCTGTTGTCTTCTTTTCTTGACATCTTTCCGCAGACTCTTAACATAACTCTGGAAACACATGGAAGTGGGGAAGTATTCAAAGAAGTAGAAAATCAACCCAATCACTCATCTGAAAGCAGCTTCACTGACTTTATCCAGTACCATGAGAATGGCCCCGATACAGAACAACCACCTTACACTTACCCAACGCATAAAACAAGCGTGTGTTCCTCAGGTCCATCTCAGCCTAAAACTGTGGACAAACCAGTCATGCAGTGCTGCTTGGAACACTTCCAGCAATTTCTCTCTCGGCTTATTACCTTATATATAACTTCTGAACAAATGGACAAAGACGAGAAGGACAGAGGCCTTGTGGTACAGCCAACAAGCCTTGTATCAGAGGGCACCAACCATTGTGGGTATGTAGCCCAGCCTGAATCATGCTCAGATTCTGTGATGGTACAGAAAGCGTGTGTTGCTGCTTTTACTGCTGCCTGCCAACTGTTCTTGGAGTGTTCGAGTTTTCCAGTGTACATTGCAGAGGGGAATCTGAAGACTTCACCCACCCAAGAGCAAGAGTGTGGTAAGTGTCATAGAGTCCTTGCACCAATGTAAACCAGGCCTTAATTTAAAAATGTCACTAGTGTTGTCAGGCTTTCTTTGTTAAGGCTCACACTTGATATGTATACTAGTCGCAGGGCTTAAACTGGCTGAACATTGTAGAAATAATGTAATACACGAAAGTCATGATTGTTAATAATATGAAACCACAAAACCACCTTAATTGTGCCTGGCACCTCCTACACCACACTGTGCTTTCAGTTCACCAATAGAAAAAAAAAAAAGAAATTATTTTTGAAATTTATAAAAATATAACAAATACCTGAAAAACACAACAAAGCTACAGGCTAAACTATTTTTTTAATACTTCAGTCACAGTTCATGGTATTTGTGTGGTAGTGTGTGGCCTTAGCAAAAGGAACATATACTTGTTTATGAAAGACATTACAACTTCTGAAAATAACATTATGCAGTGTATTCAAGCATGTGTCTGCTTGCATATATACAGACAGCAAGCGGGGAAGTCTGCCAGTTTGGCTGCAGACACTGATGGATGCCTCCTGCTTGACCAGCAACTTTAGTCTGCAAGGTGTAGCCATTTCTCTGCTAATGGACCTTGTGGGACTTACCCAGTCCGTGGCTATGGTGACAGCTGAGAGCGTAGCATCCAGCGGCAGCTCTGAGGCTACCCAGCCCATGAGTCCCAGCCAAGGTCGAGTGGCTGTCGTCATCAGGCCCCCACTTACTCAGGGAATCCTTAAGTACATCGCAAACAAGACAGACTTCTTCAAGGTAGTAATTACAGTAGAACAATCACTTGCCCCGCCGCCCCAAAAAAACTAATAAATCCTCTCTCTCTTTAATCTGCTTGTGTATAGAATGTGGCTCTAATCCTGTGGGATCAGTTGAGTGAGGGAACACCTCAGCATCATCAACGAAGTGTGGAGCTTTTCTATCAGCTCCACAACCTTGTACCTTCTTCCAGCATTTGCGAGGATGTGATCAGCCAGCAGCTCATGCACTGCGACAAGGTCAGTGTGCGGTGCAAATCACTTAGGTCTCACCCAAACACTGTGTCTCTGCAATCCAAACTCAAGTATATTTTCTTTCAGAAAATTCGGCTGGAAGCCCATGTGAAGTTTTCTGTGCTGTGGCATTTGACACGAGATTTAAACATGACCAAATCTTCCCCTTTCAATCGCACATTTGACAGGTTGGTTTAAATGAAGTTCGCATTTACAGTTCTCTTGGTAATCCTCTAAAGCTTTTCTTTTTGCTTCATTAATTTTACCCTACAGATCTCTTTTTATCATGCTGGACAGCCTGAGTTATTGGGATCCTTGTACAAGTTCAGTTGGCCGGGCATGGCTTAATCAGGTTCTTCAGCGGCATGACATTGCACGGGTACTAGAGCCTCTCCTTCTTCTTCTGCTGCACCCAAAGACCCATAGGGTTTCCATTCAAAAGGTGCAAGCTCAGCGCCACTGGGCCCAGGTTTTTCCTGGCGTTCCTGAGCAAGAGCCATCGGAACCTATAGACACTAGAAACTCTGGCTTCTCCGAAAGTGAGTAGCCTTGTTTTAGTTTTGTAGATGTTAGACATATCTACATAGTATTTCATATCAAATATATAAGTATCAACCATTTCTTTCCTTTCAGTTGCCTTTTTACAGTAATGCTTTCCTCTGTTTTTGATTTCTGACATTAGACCTCAGTCATATACAAGTGGACAGGATGGCACAGGGAGAGTTCCCCGGTCTGGAAGTCGGTGACATGGAGCCGTTTTGTCTCACTGTTAACCCTCTGAGTGACAGTCTGTCTATACTGAGTCTGAGCAGTGAGAATTTACAACTAACTGGTGGCTTTCAGCCTGCTGAGCAGCAGGAGGAGCCGCGTTCCTCTGAATCGATTGGTTCCCGTTCCTCTCCAATGGAAAACGAAAGTTTTGATGAGCCAGAGGTTGCAAACAGCACATCCAATAGTTCAGAGCCGCAGCCTGTTTCCTCAGATTATTTGGCTGAAGACTCATTACAGGAGATTGTTTTCTCTGTTGTAAATGATCTTATAGTAAATGTTCTGAGTTTAGTAGATGAGGAGACTCTTGATGTGCCAATTCAGTCTGAAGACTGGCCTCAATCAGACTCTGAGAGCACTTCCTCAGAAAGGTCCACTGGTCCCCATCTTGACTTCGGACCTCCTCACAGCTCCAACCACCAGACTCTGCCAGAGATGCTGGCTGAAGGAACATTAGAATTCCTTGGTGTCCCTTCACCTGATGTAGTTGCAGAGGAGCAGCACAGAGAGGGCATCACGCGACACAGTTCCTCACCTTCAATTGTCACATTACCTGACAGCTCAGACCAAGCTATTTCAGACCAGAACCTGCAGGTGGACAACACTCAAGCACGCAAACGTAGCCATAGCAGCACTCAGCTCAGCCTTAAAGGCAAAATCATGGAGAAGCTGGCTGACAAATCCACAGGGGTTAAGCCCAAGACGAAAAAGTCCAAAAGAAAAGAGGTGGAGAGACAGAGAAAGGCAGCAAGCCAGGCTGAAAAAACACAAACACCCAGTATATTCTTTGGGGATAGCCTAGATCTAGAGAACTGGTATAGCTGTGGGGAAGGTGAGGTATCAGAAATTGAAAGTGACACTGGCTCCCCCAGTGGATGTTCAGGTGGGAATGTTGGAGGTGCTAGTATCGCATGGCGTAGATCGTCTTCCGTCACACCTCGCTTCAATATCCATCCTCTTTACCAGCATGTTCTTCTATATCTCCAGTTATATGACTCCTCCAGGACTCTACATGCACTGTCGGCAGTTGCAGCCATGCTAAGGTCTGCTCCCTCAGGGTTTGTAAGTGCTATCTCGACTACCAGTATCAACAACACCTACACCCCCCAGCTGTCTTTGCTCCAAAACCTCCTAGCTCGTCACAGGGTCTCTGTCATGGGCAAAGACTTCTACTGTCCCATCCCACAGGACTCCCACTCCCACTCATTTCGCAGTGCCATGTATCTGGAAATCATTATATCACTCTGTCTGTACTTTCTAAGAAGCTTCTACTCTGCCCATGTGACGGCAGGCCCT
>NC_084528.1:7729859-7734859 GCF_024500275.1 Phycodurus eques | reverse complement strand
GCTGGAAGATGAAATCTGCATGTCCGTACAGATCCTCAGCAGACGGAATCATGAAGTCCTCTAAAACATTCTGATTGACTGTTGCGGTGACCTTGGATTTATGAAAGCAGAGTTTAGCAACACCTGCACTGGACATTGCACCCCAAATCATGACTGACTGTGGATATTTCACAATGGACCTCAAGCAGCTTGGGTTCCATTCTTCACCCGTCTTCCTTCAAACCCATAGACTTTGACTCTCGATTGAAAGGCACACTTTCATCGGAAAGGAGGACCACTGGTCAACAGTCCAGTCCTTCGTCTCCTTGGCCCAGTTGAGACACCTCCTACGTTGGCTCAGGCTCAGAAGTGGCTTGACCCGAGGAACCCGACAGTTGTAGTCCATCTCCCGGATGCGTCTAAATGTGGTGCTTTTTGAAGCTGTGATTCCTACCTCATTCCACTCTTTCTGGATCTTTGCTAGATTCTTGAATCTTCTGTGTTTGATAATCTGCATGAACCCTCGGTCATCTGTTTTGCCGGTGCATCTTCTCCTGCCACATTTTGTCCTTCACTAGACTTTCCATTGATATACTTGGACACAGCACTCTGTAAACAGCCAGCCTCCTTGGCTATGAACCTTTGTGGCTTACCCATCCTATGGAGGGTATCAATGATGGTGTTCTGGCCAGTTATCAAGTCTGCAGTCTTCCCCATATTTAACCCAACTGAGACAATTGGACTTGAAGCAATTTAATGACACCTGGGGAAACCTGTGCAGGTGCTTTGAGTTTAGTAAATGATTAGCGTGTGACAGTTTAAAACATTTGTGGTCTGCAAAATGTGGGTTGATTTCTTCTCTGTATTCAAATTTTTTGAATTCCTGATTGTGTGCGTTTTATGAGCTGGAAGCCCAAATTATGTTAAAATAAACAAATAAAACTTGAAATTGTTTACATTTGGGGCCCTGAATCTATAATCTACAACCCCAATTCCAATGAAGATGGGACGTTGTGTTAAACCTAAATAAAAACAGAATACAATGATTTGCAAATCATGTTCAACCTATATTTAATTGAATACAATACAAAGACACGATATTTAATGTTCTAACTAATAAACTTTGTTGTTTTTAGCAAATAGTAATTAACTTAGAATTTTATGGCTGTAACAAGTTCCCAAAAAGCTGGGACAGTTGGCAAAAAATACTGAGAAAGTTGAAGAATGCTCATCAAACACCTTTATAGAACATCCCACAGGTGAAGAGGCCAATTGGGAACAGGTGGGTGCCATTATTGAGTATAATAGGAGCTTTCTTGAATTGTTCAGTCATTCACAAGCAAATATGGGGCGAGGTTCACCTCTTTGTGAACAAGTGCATGAGAAAATAGTCGAACGGTTTAAGGACAATGTTACTCAATGTACAATTGCAAGGAGTTTAGGGATTTCATCATCTACGGTACATAATATCATCAAAAGGTTCAGAGAATCTGGAGAAATCACTGCATTTAAGCGGCAAGGCCGAAAACCAACATTGAATGCCTGTGACCTTCGATCCCACAGGCGGCACTGCATCAAAAACCGACATCAATGTGTAAAGGGTATCACCACATGGGCTCAGGAACACTTCAGAAAACCAATGTCAGTAAATACAGTTCGGCGCTACATCCGTAAGTGCAACTTGAAACTCTACTATGCAAAGCAAAAGCCATTTATCAACAACACCCAGAAACGCCGCCGGCTTCTCTGGGACCGAGCTCATCTAAGATGGACTGATGCAGAGTGGAAAAGTGTTCTGTGGTCCGACGAGTCCACATTTCAAATTGTATTTGGAAATTGTGGACGTCGTGTCCTCTGGGCCAAAGAGGAAAAAAAACATCCAGACTGTTAAGGATGCAAAGTTCAAAAGCCAGCATCTGTGATGGTATTGGAGCTGTGTTAGTGCCAATGGCATGGGTAACTTACACATTTGTGAAGGGACCATTAATGCTGAAAGGTACATACAGGTTTTGGAGAAACATATGCTGCCATCCAAGCAACGTCTTTTTTATGGACACCCCTGCTTATTTCAGCAAGACAATGCTAAACCAGATTCTGCACGTGTTACAACAACGTGGCTTTGTAGTAAAAGAGTGCGTGTACGAGACTGGCCTGCCTACAGTCCAGACCTGTCACCCATTGAAAATGTGTGGCGCATTATGCAGCGTAAAATACGACAACGGAGACCCCGGACTGTTGAACAGCTGCAGCTGTACATCAAGCAAGAATGGGAAAGAATTCCACCTACAAAGCTTCAACAATTAGTGTCCTCAGTTCCCAAATGTTAATTGAATGTTGTTAAAAGAAAAGGTGATGTAACACAGTGGTAAACATGAACCTGTCCCAGCTTTTTTGGAACGTTGTGGAGCCATAAAATTCTAAGTTAATAATTATTTGCTAAAAACAATAAAGTTTATCAGTTTGAACATTTAACACATCATTCATTCATTGGAATTGGGGTTGTATGAAAGTTTAACTTTTTGAATGGAATGATGGAAATAATTAAACTTTTACATGATATTTAATTTTTTTGGAAAGGGTCTTTGTGTGTGTTTGTGTGTGTGTGTGTGTGTGTGTGAGTGTGTGTGTGCGTGCGCCGTGAACGTATTGGCCGCCTTCTCAAATATGTATATTTTTGCATAGTTTCCCCACATTAATGTTAATCTTAAACATTAAAGTGGGGAAACTATGCAATAATTTGAGAAGGGGGCCAGTACTTTTTCACAGCACTGTGTGTGTGTGTGTGTGTGTGTGTGTGTGTGTGTGTGTGTGTGTGTGTGTGTGTAGTTTTGCTCTGCAAATAACTTTATTGCACAGCCCTTGCTACTCCAGGAAAGCTCATCAAATGCATAACTTGTTGCATTTACCACTGAACTTACAATTTTCCCAAATCAGCAATTTTTATTTGATTATGTAATGCCACGATATGCTATACTTTATACTGATGCTAACACTGTCGATTTGATTTTCTTTCAAGTTCACAGATAGGACATAACATAAATTCCTCACTTGCATCTCATCTCCAGAAAATTCGTCAGCAAATCCTTGAGCTGCTTGGCCCAATCTCCATGAACCATGGCACTCACTTCATGGCAGCCATTGCCTATGTTTGGAATGAAAGGAAACAGATCAAGACTCCAGTCAGAAATAAAGTGGGTGATGTAAAATAAAACTGATCAATCTCTTTTCACTCAAACACATTTTTAACACATTTGCTTTTGTTTAGTTGTGATTTTAGCATGGTAATTCCATGGTACGGTATGTTAGAATTTTATTGTCAGTCCTCATTGTATGTGTAACATACAGAGGGCTGAAATTAGTTTTCTAAGATGCCACTGTTACAAAAACAATTTAAAAAAAAAAAAGAACAAAAAAATCACCTCTTTGTACCAAAATTTGAGCCAGTCACTCGGCTTCTCTTCGAAAATTAGAAACTTGTAGAAACATAAGATTCGACCACTAAAACGCTTGTCCATTCAGGAAACCAAATACAAAAACCAATTTAATTTAACTTTTAAACTAAGAATTAACAATGTTCTTTGCTATTTGTTCTGTTTTTCTGTTATACATTTGAATATTCAAACATAACAATAATAATAACAATATGAGCATTTGGATACATTTTTGGTTAAGAGCTTTTACATACTGGTGTATATCTAGTGTTCTGTCACTGCCAATTCCTGACAGTAAGTTTCAGCATACATACTGTTCATTATGTGTAAGAGGAGGTGTGGCTGTGTTTATGGGAGTGTATGTGTGTAGGTGTGCATCTGTTATGTGTGTGGGGTGGCGTTAGGTTTGTTTGTATTGTTTGCTTTTATTGTGTAAAGTACTTTTATACTACATTTTAATGTATGAAAAGTTATATAGAAGTAAATTCTGATTGATCCACTTATTGATTGGGTGATTTATTAATATTATCCATTTCAAAAATCTAAAAAAATATT
Organism: Phycodurus eques; assembly: GCF_024500275.1. Taxonomy (NCBI): domain Eukaryota; kingdom Metazoa; phylum Chordata; class Actinopteri; order Syngnathiformes; family Syngnathidae; genus Phycodurus; species Phycodurus eques. The sequence goes on along the minus strand of NC_084528.1, from coordinate 7,730,894 downwards.
TGCATAACTACCAATAATGTTAATTTAGGGTTGCTGTACCATGAGAATCAGAATCATCTTTATTGGCCGAGTATAAGGAATTTGTCTCCGGTAGTTGAAGCCAATCTAGTACTACAGCAAACAAGTCACTATTACAAAAGTACACATTTAGGACATAATGACGCTCTGTATGTTTTTTGTTTAAGTAATTTAAAGTGTCCAGTAGTGCGCAATACCTAAACAACTCAAGTCTTACGGTGGGTGGTGAGCTAATATATTTGTTCAGATCTTAGGGAAATGTTGATTTGCTGGAAAGCATTGATTTCCACTGCTAAAAGATAACTATAAAATGCTTAAAATTGCTTAAAATCTTTGTATATATACTTCATATATTTATCACAGTTATATGATCTCTGCTTTGGTTCTGAATGACTTTTAGGTGATTCCTGTAGCCAGTGATGAACAGCTGCTACTGGTTGAGCTGGTTCGCTCTGTGAGTGCCATGCGCACTGAAACGGTCATGCACACAGTAAAAGAGGTTCTGAAGCAGCCGCCAGGCATTGCAAAGGATAAGGTTTGTGTTTTTAAACTTTAGTTGCCAATACCAGCCATACACCTGGATTGACACACAAATCTAGTAACTACAACCCCAATTCCAATGAAGTTGGGACGTTGTGTTAAACATGAATAAAAAGAGAATACAATGATTTGCAAATCATGTTCAACCTATATTTAATTGAATACACTACAAATACAAGATATTTAATGTTCAAACTGATAAACTTTATTGTTTTTAGGAAATAATCATTAACTTCGAATTTTATGGCTGTAACACGTTCCAAAAAAGCTGGGGACAGTTGGCAAAAAATACTGAGAAAGTTGAAGAATGCTGATCAAACACCTTTATAGAACATCCCACAGGTGAACAGCCTAATTGGGAACAGGTGGGTGCCATGATTGCGTATAAAAGGAGCTTCCCTAAATTGCTCAGTCATTTACAAGCAAAGATGGGGCGACATTCACCTCTTTGTGAACAAGTGCGTGAGGAAATAGTCG